>NC_060234.1:35520898-35825165 GCF_021155775.2 Neodiprion pinetum
GTACGTATATGGCACATCTCGAAATTAGGGAATAGTAAAATAATATTCCCATTTTCAAAGGTTTTCGACGAACGAAGCAGTGCAAGTAATGCAATAACTACTTTTACTTTGTAATTGCAATTGCCTGTGAGAGGCGATATTTTATAGATACTGTGTAAGCTCAACTGGTTGTAGCAATAGGCTTATAGTAAAATTCTGTGATAAAACTGCCTTGCTAAAAAATTTCGACAACAACTGAAAACCATTTTCCTCAAATATCATTTGCGCAAATCGAAATATTGAAGCAAAGGCATGGGTGCTACATCACTTGTGGTTCAGACCTGTAATTCCAAATGCCAAAATTAAAATACTCAAAAATCTTTGCCTCATTCGCGTAATGTCTTCACATGGAATGACTGCAGTCATTAGTGAAGACTAGGCAAGCAAGTACCTATCGATATTCGCAGATTTGAATACTAATCGTAAGATATGTAAGTTAATTTCTTGACAATACCATGCCATTGATTCCGAAAATCATTACCATCCCGAAGTAATGATAGCTGTTGCTGGAATAAAAGTTAGCAAGACATCTTTCATAAGTGAAAACATTCTGCTTCGACCTGTGATACACACTTTATCTGGACTTTTTACTTTTAAGTTGAAAATATGTTAGCATTTTCTCGCGTAAATAACTTTTTTAATAATAATAAAATATATATTATTTATAATAATATGAAATAGGAAAAAAATTTACAATGAATCCGAAATAAATTTCTATAAAAATGCGTGTCTTGGAATGCCAAAACTTTGAATATCAAACTGACTTGTAGATGCTTTTTTAGCAAATCGACATCTTACGGGGGGGGGGGATTGCCTTTTGTCCGTTAAATTTGTTGTTTTTTGTAATTTTCTGGTAAAGAACCTATACAACGAATCAATGCGGATTTGGAATGTGAATTTATTTATTTCTTATCGAGTCACAAAAAAAAAATAAAAATCATTTCCTCCCAAAAATACACCCTCTCCCAACCTACCCACGATTATCCCCAATTGACGCTGTGCACCATTTGAGTCTTCCGTTTAATCCTGCAACAAAAACCGAAGAACATTTCACTTCACAGGCATGTAGCTATCGTTTGACGAAGCGAAAAAAAAATTAAGCATCTGGTTGTTATTGCAGACCTCACAGCCGGGTACTAGAAGTACCCGAATTTCCTTTTGTGCTAGCTATAGGTCCCACAGTCACCCTTCTCGATAGACTCACAACAATAATAGTGGGTTCGGGGTCGATTTAACAATTAATAATATAGCCGCCAGATATTAAACCGTACTTCAGGGTTTATTGGACAGGCTTTACATTCATTCAATCAGTAGTTATTCAAAGCTTGTGTCAACTTGGGTAACTTTCTAACGGTTATCCGTTCAACACGGGTCTCTTCGCGAGCAGAAACGGAGTAGGCCCCAGGATGACGTGTACAGGTACCATCTCACCCGACTACAACAATTTTATGTTATTTGTTATTTATTTTCAAGTATTCTTGATCAGTGGACCGCAATAACCATGTTGGTTTCCCAACGTGTCAACCACCCCATGTCAAAACCTCAACCATGAGGCCCCGGGAATGCCAGCGCGAGAATCCCCAACCGGCTCTACCCAGTTATGCTCTCGCATCTAATTACTCGATCGGAAGTGCATTAGAAACACGATCCAACGTCATTTAATAATCAAATCGATCGTTATGAGCCTCGATTCGTCGAATTGATAGCCCCATGATCACACAGATCACTGTATCACTTTCGCACACATTACGAGCTACTATCAACAAGACTTACGTGTTGTCTCTTCTGAGCTTCGACTAATACTGATCTGGTTTTGGATTCTTCTCCGTATTCTCCTCTCGCTTGCTCTCGCGGGAATTTTGGGAACTTTAGACTGTATTGTCTTGTTGACCACTCGCCGTAGTATGCGTGAGATTAGCGTAGGTACTTGGATTCATTCACTCACACATCGTAGTATTATAATACATTCTGTCCATTTACTAATCGCTAGCTGATCTGTAGCGGTCATTCACCCCCTCGCCTTACCATACCTCTCTGTTATTACATATGGTTTCAAGTAGTGCTCGTCCAAACTGTAGCGTTGTCGAGTACACTTCTTAATTTTTTTAAACATTCTCAAGTTGAGATCGCGTTAAACATTGGATTCTAACTTAATAATTACGTGGGGCAATAATGGTATGTGGCAATGGCCGATTACGAAATTATAGGTCATAATGCGTCGCCAACACTGCAAAAAAATGACGTCCATCTTTTTGTTTTAAACGAAAAGTATTCAACGTATTGCTTTCTTTTCGTCAAACGATAGATACTGTGTACAAAGTAAAATGTTCGTGGGTTGGTGTTGCAGGATTAACGGGAAGACTCAAATCGTGCACAGCGTCAACTGGGAATCATCGCGCGTCAAGGGGGGCGTATTTTTAAAAGGAAATGATTTTTAATTTTTTTGTGAATAGATAAGAGATAATTAAATCCACACGCCATAATTCGCATTGATTTGCTGTCCAGTTTCTTTACCGGAAAATTGAAAACAGCGACAAATCTAGGGAAAAAAAGAGGAAATTCTCCCTTACAATTTCAAAAACCACAACCAGAACAACGTGGGATCAGTGGTTGAGAAGATTGATAACCACAACCACGTAGATTTGATTCGACAATTGTAATAAAACCTTCCGGTTGCGGTAGCAAAGTTTTACGTGAAAAGTACTGAAATATTTTTATTCTCATGTGCAAAATATGTGAATTGTCTACATGAACTCAAAATTGACTCGTGATAAAAAAAATATTGGTTGCGACAAAGAAAAAAAAAAAAAAACACACATTTTCTAGGTACACTCAAAGAATCACACATGAACGCTTCACGATTCATGCATTCAGTTATTCTCAAAAATCCACATACATACTGCGATCGTGTGAAATGTGTGGAGAGTTCCGCATGTACGGATACTATGAATTATTTCAGTCAGAGACTCGATTCGTTTGACTATGACCTTCATATACCTTATTTGGTAGACATAACTGGACCACAATCTCAACCCATTTCGATTTTATCAAGGTCATACTTCTATTAAGAAAATACTGTTAAAAGCAGTGTATTTACCAACGACGATCTTGTCACTCGTTCTGTTCCCTCAAAGACTCTCGCTTTGTCGTGCCTCGAGATACGTGTAGGCTGGTGACCGATTTTTTATGCCATCAATTTCGCGAAACTTCATTGAATGAAACAAGCTTGTAATTCGCATAGAACATACAATGCCGACGCGAGGTGATCATGATGACCGGTGGTCACGCAGGTTCTCCGAGAGCGATCGCGAAATTTGTCGGAAAAATTACCGAAGGTAACGAAAATCCGACTGCAGTCCGCAAGAACTCGATGATCCTATAAAACCATGAATATTTGAGCTGAAATTGGAAACCCGCAGAGCTAATTAATTACTGATGGAGGAAATTCATTCATATCGGTTTGTAGACTTTTGATGTTAACACGGTATTTTTTTAGAAATCAGGACGTAATATTTTTGCCAATTCGAAGTCAAGCATCACTTCTAGTCGAGCGTTCGAAATTGTATTTCCTCATCATTCTTCTCGTCATACCATTGCTCGTGGGCATCACTAATTCTTTTTTGTTCACAGTATACCGATCGGTATATCTGTCCGTAGATTTTTCTCCGTAATAGCAATTCAAAAGCTTTGTTGTCACGATGTGCTCCACTGTGCCTTTTGTTATCAGAAAAGAAAATATCATACTTCTTACCGTTCCATTTTATCTGTAGATCGCGCGTTAAGTTTCAGACTCGTCTGAATGATTCCAGTACAAAAATTGGTGTTATACTGCAACAGCTGCTGACTTCTCTTCATGCCTGATAATCATAGCAAAATATAACCTCTCTCAGAGCTGATCTGCGTCTTCTTTGTCCCAGCACAGCCACCGATAACTTGCAGGATAAAGTCAACTGCATCTATGGTTTCCTTTGTCCACATGATCATCGCGCAGTGTGCTTACACGATAATCTGCAAGATTCACCTTAAAGGACTTCGATCATCCATCAAGGAATGAACAACTACGTTTCAATTTCGGGTTTAATGAACCCTCGAGATAAACGTTGTTCCTCAGGTCAGCCACGCACTGCACGTGAATACCATCCAACATGCCTTTCGATTCTCGTTTTCGTTGAAGACGAGCTCAGAACATTTTGCATGAGAAAGTATTTGAGTGGTTTGCGGGACCGCGAGAGTTCTTATTTGCGAATTTTTAAGGATCCTGTTCGAACACTCAGCCGATGGATGAATACCAAACAACCGAAAGGTAAGAACTGCAGGAGGAGACGTGAATCGAATGAAGGAGAACTCTCGTCTCATGGTCAAAGTTATGGGACAACTAAGCACCCGAACCGAAGAGAACATCAGTTATACAAACCAGCTTATACAGCATTGTAAAATCTCTGAGAATCTCTTCAATTAATCCGCTTCTAGGCAGTTCATAAAAAAGAACCGAATTATCCGTATTACATAGGTTCTTGAAACAGGTCAGCAGAAGTTTCAGTAATCCCTTGCCAAATCTCATTGTAGAGAATGCAAATGAACGTCGTGCATGCGATATTTAGAGAACAAGTCAAATCTGCGCACGGTGGTGTCGGCCTTGAACCGGTTGACCTACCGTAGCCAAATGAAATCCCCCGGAATCGTAAATACACTCAACAGCCGGACCTCTCCGATTGCGAATCGTGATTGTCGTCGGCGTTCGTCTGGGCTGCAAATCCCTGGGCTTCCATCCCAACGGCGACATGTCACGCAGTGTCGGGACATTCACATTATACGGGGCTGCATGTCTTCTTTGTTCGATCCTCTGCACACGGTATCCGTCAGCGATGATCAGCCATACATACGCCGTGGTACCGAGCAGAAGCCCTATTCTCGACGAAGAATGTTGCAACTTGCCCGGGCGAAGTGGGGAGGCATATAAGGCCCCGATGCCTCGATCAGACCCCGCAGTAGCCCAATAGTGATCCATCCATCCGGACGCGATCAGCCAATACTTTCCACACGCACTGGCTACAGCAGTCTGACGTGTTCGCCGTTCGCGATCCTTTACCACCGGCACCAGGATGAACTTCTGGTTCCTTTGTCTCCTGGTTTGCGTCGGTAAGTCAAGACTCGAGAGCTCAGGCATAAGGGGAGGGTTGCGTTAATGAGTGTATACGAAGACCGGGTGAAACTTGACTTTCTTCACGCGGGTTAGACTGTTTAATCGGTGTTATCCGGCCGTTACAACGTTGCACGTATACGTGCGTCCCACCTATAAGCTACCTGTGTTACCGGTGCGGAAATCGGTTCTGAAACAATCGATCTGACCACTCGGTGATATTTCTCTTTCATCCCCACTCGTTTCTCCGACACTTTCTTTTCAAGTAGGTATGACAATTGATTAGCCAAATCTCTGCCTCGATACCGCGCATTGAAATTGTGTAAGCCGGATATTCCTCACGGGGTTAATCGCTTATGCGAAACGCAAGAGTTTATACCGTGATATTTGGCTATTTAAGGAAACTGCATTACGTACAGCGAAGCGGAATGAAAACTGGTTGACTCGAGTCGAACTAAGATACTTCGATGACATTTAAGTTCAAACCGATCCAACCGAGTCGAGCGTACTTTCTCGCTTTCTTTTCGCACGAGGTCGCCCGGTATACCTGCACTCGTCTCTCTATGCCTTCGTGCAACGACCAAACGCCATTGCTGACCGTTCACGGACGAATTGGCTGCCTTGAAAATAACTCCGTTTGTCCTCTCTAACCCGTATGCATTCCGGTCTTTCTTTATCTCACGGCTGCCCGTTCTTCCGCGTCTAGGCGTGGCGATAGGTAAAAAATCCATACACGTATGAACACCTACACGTAGAATTGCACACATGTTGTACGTGCGCTAGTTTATTTTTTGGTCCGTACGTGGGTGCGGTGCGAATAGGTGTTTCTACGAAAATGACCGTTGGGATCTAATACCGTAAGAGTTGACCTTGCTCTACTTACCTTCAAGAAGAGCTTGGCGTATTCACCAAGATATTTAGTAGTTATTGGAAACGTTCCGATTCCCTCAAAATGCGTACGTTTATCCCAATCCACACAAATGCGTACTATATGCTCATGTTTCTTCAGGTGTGGCGACCGCGCAGCTTTCCAGAAAGGAACAGGCTGCTGAACAGGCCCGCAGAAGAGTTGGTATAGCTTCGAGATCCAGGGAACCAACGGACAGCAAACCCCAGAAGAAGGAAGAAGAAGAATACGACGAAGAGGAGTACGAAGAATCACCGAGTGCCATCAAGCAGTTCAAGTGCCCGGAACCTAACGGATACTTTCCAGATCCGGAACAATGCGACAAGTACTACGACTGCCAGGACAATAAAGCTCATCCTAAACTGTGCCCGGATGGACTTGTCTTCAACGACTTCAGTCCTCAGCAAGAAAAGTGCGATCTTCCCTTCGGCATCGATTGCTCAACGAAACCAAAACTCCGTAAGTACACGTAATTTCGATTTCGGGAAACTATCGATTTCTCTCATTCGATCTTCAATCTGTTGAAGAGTGCAATGTTACCGTGTTGCCAAAGTAAATTTCTCTCAAAGTATTCCATAATTTGCCTCCGCTCGTTAAAAAAAAAACGATTCAATATTTGGCGATAAACTGAAGAAAACTTTCTTCTTGGAAGTAAATAGAAATCATCACGAGATCTCAAGCAATGACAACGTGTCGTAGAAGATCCACACAATTTCGTCCGAATGATTTGTTTTGTTGAACCCACCACGAAAGCTGTTCATTACATACCCAAACCTTGTATCGACATTTGAAATTCTTGACCTGATGTTGAGCGTAATCTCACGTGTCACACCAATGTCGGATGAAATCTGAGCTTCAATATCCATTACAGAACCTCCCATGCCTACGGTGAACTGTCCACGCTTGCACGGCTACTTTGCGCACAAGGAAGCCGGAGTCTGCGACAAATTTTACTACTGCGTCGACGGGCAATTCAACATGCTAACCTGTCCAGGCGGTTTGGTCTTCTCGGAGAAGACGGGAATTTGTAATTGGCCAGACGAAGCTCAGAAGAAAGGATGCGGCTCCAAGGAGCTGTTCAACTTCACTTGTCCCGCTGTCGACGATTCAGTAGCGGCGACGCATCCCAGGTATCCGGACGTGGAGGACTGCCAGTTCTTCTACGTCTGCGTCAACGGAGTTACCCCCAGGCGCAGTGGTTGTAAATTGGGTCAGGCCTTCGATGAAAGGACTGGGAAATGCGACTGGGCTAGAAAAATTCCCGAATGGTTGGTATTTTTACGTTATTAACACCTTTTGGGGGACGTTATTCGACACTAGGGTATTTGTATTTACATGAATCCATGTCTGAGGAAAAGTTGAAAACAAACGTTCATCTTTCAGCAAAGACTGGTACAAGGGTCAGTTGACGGACGAAGAATTAGATGCCCTGGAGAACCCGCCTCCGAAGCCTAAGCCATCTGGAGGATCTAGTCGTAGAAAAAGGCCGCAGAAAAGTCAAGACTAACTCTAATATACTTTAAGAATAAAACCTGTAATAGTTTTAATTATTATTTGTAAAGTATAATTTTTTTATTTCGAGATTGACCCAGTTAATGCTCTAACTAAAAAATTCTCTAACATCTTCTTGCCGTTGCTGGTATAACTAGGTAGAACTAGTCAGTACTTTCCAACTTGTTTTACGCTTTTGTCAAGGCTAAACGTCAAGTTATTTAATATTTTCCACAAACGATTAAATTAATCATTCGCTCGCGTATCTCCTTGGTGACAATTCCAAAGCTAATGGAGCCCGAAGCGATTTGGCTAAAGTTTCAGTTTCACTAAGACCTGTTTCTCTATACCTGTCTACAAATAAAGCACTCGTGTCGATTTACATTTTATGGTATTTCATGCATAATACAGGCATATTGTCGCGGCGAGTTGCTGGCCCTGCGGCTGTCGATCCTATGAATACCCGCAAAGCTTGTTTTAACGTTTCCACCCGGATACCAACGATACGCCTGAAATTATTTCGGAGCAATGAAAACCTCCTAAAAAAAAAAAATAAAAAATAACGTGACAATGTAGAGTAAATTTTTCAAAGCTTTTCGGAGGAAATTAACGAATGGAAAATTTTTGGTCTCGTCCGTAAACATCCATCGACGTCACCGTGTCACCGAATCAGACTTTCGCCTCGGGTCTACTGAATTTAATTCAGTTTCATTGACAATATGTGCGCATAATACGTGCCGACCTGACCACATTTCATCGTAAAAAAACACACACGCACAACCTGTTCATGTAATTTGCCCTACATTGTTCGGAGGTTCTCGATTGAAATTCGTGTACCTAATCTGTAATCAGCGTTCGATCCTGCAGAGTGGCAAGATCGATAATTTTGATGAACGCGGCTCATTATAGTTCGCAAATTTTTACGAACAAGTGTCAAGTATATCGACAGTGGACAAGAACGGGCCAAGTGATGCCCCGTAAATAAAATCTCGCAAAGTTTGTAGGAATTGGCAAGAAAATGTGAAAGTATCGAATTTCAACCAGTGGTTGGAATCTGGTTAGCCAAAATCACGAAGGTGTATAAACCGCATCCATTTCTTATATATCATAATATAATACTTACGTACGAGGCACGGTGAGGTACCCACAACGTGATACACCAATGTAGAAACACGTCTATCATATGCACCGAATGCTTACACAGAAGCAAAAAGGCTAATCATCCTGAAATGCTAATATCTAGCACCTCGGCAAATGTCACGCTAAACTCACCATTTCTATAGATCGCCTATTCATTCATTCGTTGCGTAACTCGTCGAATAACGGTGACGTAAAAAAAGAAAAAGAAAGAAGTCAGGCATCCTGAAGTGAATTTGACTAGAATCTTCTACGAAGAGCTCGGACGGAGGATGAAAATAAAAGCTTTGTACGTAAACACACGTCTAATTATCTCATCAATCGCGCGAGGTGGTACGCACTGGAATGATGAGCATTTTGGCAAAGTATACCATTATTGAAAAATGAAAGTGTGTCAGAGCATTGACTGAAAAGTAAGTTTCTTCCATTCGAATAGTTTTAAGAGAGAAGTTTGTCCGTAGTTCGAAGAAATTTCTCACCGCACGTATATTTGTATCAAACCTGAACGTTTGACTCCTTCAACCAGGCTGGTGAAATATATTTGATTCCCAAAACGATGCTAGGCTGCAGGTATCGAGAAAAATGACACCGCATATCTGTCGGCTACAAATCGACTGGCGTATTATACACAGTGGCACGGTAATGTCGCGATGAAACTGTAGCGACTGCAGTAAAAGGCTGTAGCAGCTTTCACGACATCTGAACATCTGTTGACACCGTCAGTAATCAGCAATGATTGCTTAAATCGCAAGAAGACCAACAGCTATCCGGCAAGATGAATCAACTTCATTTCTTACCGATCGACTGTTCGTTAGGCCTGGACAAAGAGGATTTTCAAGGTAAGTTACAAGTTCAGAAGATGCGTGCAACGTGAGGGCAGGTAAAAATAATTACCTGTTCAACTGGCTGACTTTTATTTTCGTCTTATAACTGCAGGCGAACATTCGTACGTAATGAGATATCTCACTAATGAGTATTTTTCTCAAAAGTCCTGAGAACTCGGTATTCTAACAATCAGTCTTGCTTGAACGATGTTCTACCCAACTACCGGTGAAGGTTTTTGTCGGCAAAAAGCATACGTACCGGTAGTTTGAAAGTGGCATTGCATACACAAGGGAAATGAATTTGTGGATAACAGTTGAACCAATTACCTTGAACGGTTGAAACATATGGCGCTTCACGACGCGAAAAAGCGGCACCATTTTGTTCAGGGATCAAAAGAGACCGTTAGCTAATGCGATCGTAGCATCGATGCACAATTATGGGAAACTTTCAGGAATGATTGGACCAATTGCATGCCATCCGCAGAAGAGTTCGGCGAAATAGCTGAACCGAATCGGGCGATTTTTTCGGCGATTCTTCGCTGACGCTGCTGTTAATTCTTACCGATCATGAATATCCGCAGGATTGGCCACACTGGATTCTGACAAGGCGTGACCTTTAAGATTTTCTCCACGAAGTCTCGGAGCGTAATGTTCGAAGAAAGAAGCAAAGAGAGACAGAGACAGAGAGAGAGAGATAGAGAAAAAGCGAGGCTCGATGCAGGGGTGAGAGGGATTTCTGATCACGTGATCATCGCTCTTCACGGTGTCTTTGAAGGGACGATATAGTGGGGAATCGTTCTCCGATAGTGGGGATTGACAAAGTATACCCAGTGGAGAGACGCCTTGACTGCAGTCTTTCGCGTCGAGACGCCTTTCCAAAGAGCGCCCAAAAATTATCTTTACATCAATAATAATCATTAGATAGTTACCCGTTCGATAGACAAGACAAACGATTAACATGACTAGAGTGTGTCTTGTGGTGGTGCTGGCTATTGCGGCCGTTGCATGTAAGTACTTTATACCTCCGCCAATGTCGCTCATCTCCACTTTTCTCCTCAAGGGGTCCAAGTATGCATAGTCTTTTTATGCAAATTTCTGCGACTCTCCTTTACGTCCGTTCGAACATATGGTAGCTGTAGGATAATTTTTCACTCCTATCAGAGAAACAAAGGGCATTTGATTCATTTTAGTAAATCATCACAATGCCCGAACGTCCTTAATTGAAGATAATTTCTAACGACTATTGCTCATTTTCTAATTTCAACGTCCGATCTTTTGACACCAGGAACATTATTGCGGACAGACCGTTTCTCTGTGGTAAAAATAAATGACGAATAGCGTGACATGTAAATATTACAAGTGAAATGCAACTGTATGAAATTTAAATTGGTAACTTTCTACGTTAACGGCTGACTGAATCGATCGAATATCTTCTCACTTCTAATGCTAAAATGAAAAGAAAAGATATATAAACCGATAGACACTTTTCATTTTTCCAATCGTACCGGATCGATGTATAATCTTGTACTTCCGCGAATGCATCGATAATCGATAGAGTATACTGAGCACGTATCATGGTAAACACTCGGACTATAGCTTTGCAGCACTTTCTAAAATGTAAATGATAGCGCTGTCTCCCTAAAGTTACACAAGAGGCTTGGAAATAGCTGCCGCTATCAATTGTGCAGCGAAACATATTACAAACGATCCAGGGACAAAGATAACGATCACCAATACAGAATTTGTCACTAATTAGGAACTCTCGGAGCGCAACTTACCCGACCAATTAAAACATCGAATCGACGGGTTAGCCATACATCTGATACTGACATTCGCGTTACTTTTACAGCCGGGGCGTTCAAGTGTCCAAAGGACAACGGAGAGTTCGAAGATCCTGTGCAATGCGACATGTACTACAAATGCATCGACGGAGTCGCCACTCAGATGCTGTGCCCAGACGGTCTGGTCTTCGATCCGTTCAACCGCAAGATAAATAAGTGTGATCACATCTTCAACGTTGAATGCGGCGACCGCCTGGAATTGCGTGAGTTTGAAAATTTGCAAATACATCAAATTATACTTTCCTACCGCGATTAGCCGCGTTTCTTGCCGAACGTCAAATTAGCGTCTAAGATGGGAGAACATTTAAACAGTTCATACGGGGTAAAATCTAGGTAACAGTGTAGTATAAGGCCCGATAGAAATGTTGCCGTAGGAAATTAACACCGCGAAGTGGGCTCGATTTGGGTTTTAAAACTCGGTTAAAAAATCTCAACTATTTTCCAAGAAAAGAAAGTTGGCTCGCTCTTTGCTCAACACTTGATTGCACGGTCGGGGAGGTTCATTAGTGTAACCGGCGACATGCAGAAGCCGGTACAGGATCGAACGTACAAGAAAGATCGTTACGCAACATGATCAGGCGGCTATCCCTTCAGCCGGTGATGATATAATTTATCCTCTCCTCTTTTTCGATCAGAGCCTCCTCAACCATCGAAGAATTGCCCAAGGCGAAACGGCTTCTTCGCTCATCCCGACCCGTCCGTCTGCGATGTATTCTACAACTGCATCGACGGAGAGTCAATAAAGATCCCATGCACGACGGGACTCCACTTTGACGAGTACACCGGAACCTGCGTTTGGCCTGACAGTGCGGGTCGCCAGGTAAGATTCGCTTCGCGTAGATGCGACGGAGCTTTGTAAGTCGGTGTCCAAATTTCTCCATCTTTCAATTGCCGTCGTACAGGGTTGCGGCAAGGTGGGCAACAAGCTGGCCGACGGATTCGAATGCCCGAAGGAAGTGCAACACGACAACCGCGACATGCCCGTCGATCATCCGAAATACGCCCATCCGGAGGATTGCCAGAAGTTTTACATATGTTTGAGCGGCGTGACACCCCGTGAACAGGGATGCAGCGAAGGAACGGTCTACAACGACGTTCTCCAGAAATGTGACGATCCTAAGAATGTTCCCGGATGGTACGTGAACACTGCTCGTATATGTAACTAGAATTGACAATTTTCACTCGTGACCGCAGATGCTGACTTATCGAAATTTCGATTCACTTCCCACGTCACGCGCGGCGTCGGAATTGATCGTTTCCGGGATTTCATAACTTTCTTCTCTGCTCTGTTAAATGACTTTTGTTTTTATTTATTTCATTTAACTTTATTTATTTTTTTTTTTTTTGTTTTATTCTACAACAACAACAACCGGCCAAGCGTGAAAGAAAGTCTGATCAGAATTTCTCACATTTTTCTATGTGGTTTCGTTTTTTCGTTTCGGAGAATTTCAAGCCTATAACACTACGCGCTTTCGGAACCGTCTAATTCGTAAACAAAATTTATCAAAATTCGGCCGGGATTTGATAGCTCGAGACTTAAATTATCGGATCGTCGAAGAATCGTCTCTACAGTGATTGATAAAATTTTACTTCACGTGTCGCCATTGCTCATTAACACATAATTTGTATATTTAGTGGCTTACGATGTCACAGGCAGCTCGATACACGCGTTTGACTTTCTCGTAGTCAAAAAGACGTTACAGAAGGGTCAATTTTGGTTCCATACTTTCATAAACTCACTGACCATCCTGCGTCATCAACTTTCAGCGAATATAAATAAATTTTATAACACTTTTCCGATCTTTACATTCGCTGCACAACCACGGAGAGAAACAAAATTCATTCGCTCCAATTTATTCCATTCCTCTATCTATAATCAAATTCGAACACTGAATAACAGTGATATTCAACAGCACCCTTAATATTTCATGTAACTCAACAGACCGTATCGCAAACTGTTTTTAATGGTCAGCTCCTTTGCAGTTAGTTGAGTACATCTAAATTTTTGACATCATTCATTCGTTACAAACTAGCCGATGAATACTTTCAATACAAATGATGCAACGTTTTCAGTGAACTTGGTTCAGGCGTTGTGAAAAATAATCTAAAATTTATACAATACGTCCGAAACAATAGAAAATGGTTTGAAATGAGAATGAATTGGACGAAAGACGATGTTAAACTATTATTTACTCAATTCTAAAAACTATTGCAGCGAGGACTGGTACAAGGAAGATGCCGCTAAGCCGTGAAGAAATCTGTGAACGTTTCCTGTCCCGCATCGGGACCTCCAAAACGACTTCGTTCTACACGTCTCAACTTATTTTATACGATTAGAAAACGATTTAGATATGAATACAATCTTTGTAAATGTTTTCTAATAAACGGTATTTTCTCTCAAATGAAATCTCATTATTGCGTTAAAGTAATTCATCGTCGGTGAAGGATTCATTCGTGTGAAACCGACATCTAGATAAGATTATAGCCAACATCTCTCGCTCTCTTATACGCGAATCGTGCATTCAACTATGAAATTAAATTCAGAGCTATGACGATGTTCTTATAATTGTAAAGACTTAGAAAAAACTATGCGGAAGTTTGGGTTTCTGATCGATTATACCCGTACTTAATGGCATCGACTCCGCGAATTCCACACCCAACTGATAAAGAAACAACTGTTGAAATTCACATAAATAATTAGTGCGAGGAATTCAGCGCGTGGAAATGCCTGACGGTATTTCAATCGTGAAATTTTTTTACTTCTTAGTTTTCTTTCGGTATACGTTATAATATAGAACCGGGTGTACAAGCAAACAAAATTTTTTTCCGAACCAGGAGCGTATATTCGAAACAAATTTCATCGCAGTAATAAACTAGCGAGAGTGTCGTTGGTCTCTATAAATGCGCAGCGAGGCGAATCAGCGATAGCTTTCACTGGATTCGTAAGAAACCGAGGGGTCCGGTTCTATCTTCCTTTCCTCGTTTTTTACACAGACGACGCGCACCGTGACAAACTGGTTTCCGCCACGGTTTGCACTGAACCAGCGCAATTGATCTTGAGAAAATGACAATTGTCTCGTCCTTGCACCACCCATGATTCTTTAAATATAACAACACACCAGAGGATACGAATGCTAATTGATAAATGTAATTAAAGCGACGTGTTTTCCGTCAAAGAGTTATTCACTCTTGAAATCAATTGAAATAGTTTCAAGTCAGCTGATATCGTTATGGAAATCGCTTGTCATCATATGGAAATCTCTTCGAAATCACAACGAGATCATTTAGTCATGTTAAACCCGCTACGATATCACACCGAAGTCATTCAAAACCATACGGAATCACTTTGAAACCATGCCATTAACAACGAAACCTTCGAAGTCAAAACACTTTTTGTATTTGAAACGCACGACGCCTTCTCTAACGGGTCGTATTTCGATCTTCTTGAATGTCTTATAAAACTACCTATCCGTAATGTTGAAACATTCTAATATATTCACGAGTTGCCATTTGTGTTTCACCATACTTTATACGTTCCACGTAAATAAACGACTCGAGTAAAAACTCGATTTTGCCTCAACATTTATAATCCATACAAAATTAAAATCCAAAATATATAAATGAACCGGTAAATCTCGAAACAACCTACAGCTACACCAATTAGCCTGCAATTGCATTTTCGGAGGAGTGTCAAGTTAGGATCGTATCAGATGTATGGTGCCCACTTTTTGCCAACTGGAAAACATCACCATTTAAATAAATATAAAATGAATGCTGTTCGTTAATTGTCTATTATTCCTTTGACCTGTTAAATCCTTGAATTGACTTGCTTTCTGCTCACCGTTATCACTGCAGTTCGACGACTCGACGACGACTGATTTAAGAAGCAACGTTGATAGATGGTAGTTTTGGAAACAGAGACGTATACAAACAACGGAAACCGTCTGCAGAGTATCAGTAATCTATTAATCGGGGATAAGTTGGTTCGATTTAGTCCAGCACCTCTGCTCGATCGACTAAAAGTGAGCCACTGGACATGTTTCGATTCCCACTGTGTATCATGCCAGTTTCACGCGATCCACCCGATCGCCATGAGGACGAAAAGTTTGCCTTTGCGGCGATATTGGTTTCGAGCTTTATCGTTAACTTAAGCATTAACAGTTGCGATGCGCCCACACTTGAATTTCTTCGATTCGGATGGAACGGGTGTCGCGTATCTAGTTCGGACTCTCTTGGCGTTGAGCTGCGTTTACTTTCCATGGAAACGCCAATCGTCCGATATTGGGTAAACAACACAGCGTCTGGCCTCAAACAATGCCTCACTGAAACCAGGAGACACGGTATAGTTCTGAACAAAGGTTTGATATTACGTCGAGGAAGTATAGGGAAACGTAGCGAGTGAGAAACATGCTCTGAAATTGATTTACTCTGGCAAAGAGAAGATAAAAATGGTCCGAAAGATGTACTGATCTGGAATGGGGAGTTTGCAAATCGAAATTGTACCGAGTACGGCAAACGGTACGTTCTGTAACAAGACGACATATCATCGTTTGTCCAATTTTAAAACGTTTAATCACAAACAGACTTATTCAATTGTGCTATAAGTCAATAGCCTGTAAGAATCATTACAGTTTCATTCTAAAATTCACAAATATGTCGAGGCTCTGTTCTCTGGGGAAGAATATTCACCTCAGCTCGGTCTGGTTTGCGACTTGTTTCTGTGTCAGGATCAACTATACCTCAAGGGTGAAAGTGACCCGGACTAGACAGTGTGGAATTTTCAAACAACTCCTACAGCCTGAAACATTTCATTTCAACGTACGATTCGTGTTTCACGTTCAATACAGACTGATCAAACTACAGCAGGAATTTCACGTCGCATAGCTGGAGTGTAATATGCAGAAGAGTGACCGAGATGATAAGAAATTTCGCAGAAAACTTTCTCTTCAATCATAGTAAATTACTGTGATTAATAACGGTGTTAGGAAGATGCATTGTCAACAATTCAATTCCCCGCAGCTGCTGCGAGATTAAAGTGAGAAGCTGATGAGAAAGGGTAATGATTTTTGATTCATTAATCCGCGGGCAGCTTTCGCTGTATAAATGTTATGGGTTGGCTATGCGAAAGTGAGTAATAAAATCGCCTGCTGTTTCAACTCTGATATATAGCTGATGACATGTAGATCGCAAATCAGAGGAGATTATTTTACAAAGAGAGATACGCAAGATCAGATTACAGGTTGCATAATCTGCCATCCAAGTGCTTGTACAGGGTATGCCGCATGCATCAAGTTTGACGTGCCATACAAATCGAAGTTTAGAAATTGAGACGAAATGACAGATTTTCACTATTGGCTCTGATTTTTTTTTTTTTTTTTTTCCTCCTTTCTCTCTTTTTCACATGATCGCGCGGCGCGTTTGAATACCGAAGCTCGTTAAGGACGCGTCTTGCATTCGTAAATATACACGCCCAGTTTGCAGATTATACGACGTGTTAGATTACGATTAGTAAATTTAACACGATTTAAGATCGAGAAAAATCGAACAGGTATCTAAATACACGTAGAAATAAATTGGTAAGAGAAATTTAGACTGTTCGTTCCAATCCCATTCCTCTGATCCCACTTACGAATTGCTACATTCAAATACTAACGAATTTCAGTTAAAATCGTAGCTTTCATTTCAGTCTATGGAGAGAAGATTGGCTGTCGAACAGCATGATTACACCAATCCGAGAAATTGCGACACCTGCGTAATTTGAACGTTAGAAATTGATCAGCGTAGTGTCAGCGATACGCCCATACATTTGAGAATAGTGTATAATTCTAGTTCTCTGAGTGGCGAAACGTGTGTGCATAATGTGGGTATAGTATATGCATGGCATTCGGAATACCGCGAATAAAGATTTTTAATTTTATTTATCAGAACCAAGGTGAGCCAGATTTGAGAATTAATTCTTCTGCGGCGCGGCGTTAAACTCTCCCGAGGGGACCGATAAAGGCGTGTCTATTGTCGGGTGTCGAGCAGCACCGACACTCGTAGGGGTGAACACGTATACGTGTGTGCAAAAATATTTAAGCAAACGAGTCACGCGTCGGGTCGGTTCTTTTGCTCGTCAACGAATTCACCATTCCGGAGAATCGAAACAACGGGTTTTACAAAGCGTGACCGCGCACGCCGATATCCGACTCTTCGGCGATTTTAATTCCCGTGCGGAAAATCGCTCGCCTTATAGCGCATCGCAGCCAGACCGAAATCCCGTTTACCGGTGTCCATTATGGTCAGTCTTAAGGCTAAGTGAAAAAAAGCACAATCAAACATTGCAAATAAGCGATTTTGGCAGACATAATAACCTTCAGAATTTCATCGCAAGGTGTGGGCGAAGTTCAACGCGCACGCTTGTTGTTAGAAAGTTGACTCGTTGTCAAGCAAAACGTTTGACACCACTTGCAATTATCAATTATTAATATTACATTGGTAATTGAATATTTTCATATCTCTAAGCGAAAAAAATGTTTTTCATACCTTTCATTCGCACTGTTCCAGATGTCTTGTTCATTGCACATTAGAAGTGTTTACGATTTTCGTTCCCTGGAGAGAAAACAGATAATTTTATTCAATTTTTCCTATCTTTAACACGAATCAATACTTCTAGCATTTACATAGAAGTGACGTAAGTTGTTTAGACACATGGGCTGACGATAATCGTTAATGATCAGCAATCAAGACTTACGTGTACACTTAACATGCACTAGAACTCGCGGGCAAGGTACTTTTACTCCGAGAGCAAAGTACGCTTATAACCCACCTAGCGGCGAGATCTCCAACTACTTTTTCAAAATCTTAACAAACCCTTCAACAATACGGCATCTTTGAACGTATAATAATCAAACTGTTTCTGATGCATTCCATTTGTAAAAATCAGCATGAGATGTGACGTAATAATTCAAAGTACCCGTAATATGATGTAGCGAAAATAGCCAATCGTAAGACTCGAAACCATACAAAAGCACACAATTGAATTTCGCTAGCCGAAGTCTTGCAACTGAGAATATAGTGGCATGAGCGAAGAAAATATCTCTTCAGAGTAATCGGAACAGTTCTATAATACAGTAAAACCTGATTTCAAACGAAATTTGATTCCGGCCCTTCGATCGTAGGACTCAAGAACGTCGCCAACTTTCGATTGATACATGGGCGCGGTGTGTATACGTAGACACATAACGTGTCTTTGATACACATATGGTGAACCAACGCGCGGCTGATGCGTATAAGAGACGCAACGGCGAGACAAGAACAGTCGGAAAGCGTACGGGTTGGAAAAATATTGACCAAGAGTGAGGGAGAGAGAGAAAGAGAAAGAGAAAGAGAAAGAGAGCGAAAGACAGTGCCGGAAGAGAGGGGTTTTCAGAAGAGAGTGAGGTGGAGAGGGGTTGGGAAACGAAATGGTGAGTGCAGCCGAGGGAATCAGGATTAAGCTTGACGCGAAGGCAACAGTCGCGTTTTGAAGAGCAGACAACTCGAACCACGACCTCAAGATGACACCTTCTAAACCTTGGACGTTCTGCTGCCTCGTCGTAGGGATGATCTTCTGCCTCGAACGAGCAGCTGCTCAGTTCCAATGTCCGACCTCTAAGGGGTTCTACCCTGACCCGGAGCAGTGCGACCTGTACTACGCCTGCGAGAACGGAAGAGCAGAGGAGAGACTCTGCAGCGATGGACTCGTATTCAAGGACGACAACCCCAACAAAGAGTTCTGCGACTTACCTTCCAACGTTCCGTGTGGCGACCGCACCCTCCTGCGTGAGTATTTCCTTCTCCGTTTCTATCTCGCTCGACTTCCCCTTCGTCTCGACCCTGGCTGTGAAATCTCTCGATGTCCAATTAATGCGTCCAGCTTCAAGAGATCACGTTTTTCCTTTCTATCACTACGCCAACGGTGATCCGCTCCGTCAATTTCTATCAAGTAAACCGTCCCATACCTCAAGTTCGACGAACGTAGTCGAGTTACTCGCTTACCTCTCGATCCTTTTCCATATTCAGAGGAGCCCCAGCCTTCGAAGGGCTGCCCGCGTGCCAACGGCTACTTCCGGCACGAAGATCCGACCGCCTGTGACCAGTTCGTAAGCTGCAAGGACGGCGTGGCTTCCGCGATGCCGTGCCCTGCTGGTCTCATCTACGACGAATCGGTATCTGCTTGCGTCTGGCCCGCTGATTCGACCAGGGAATGTGATGCTCCTAAACGTGAAATCCTCGACGACGGATTTGTCTGTCCGAACGTCGACGTTTCCGGACCCCAGGGACGGGCTCTTCCTCATCCGTTGTATCCTCACTCCACGGATTGCGCAAAGTTCTATATTTGCAGGAACGGCATCAAGCCCCAAAAGGGACAGTGCGATGAAGGCACCGTTTACAACGAGGACAGCTTTCAGTGCATGGAGCCGGAAAACGTACCGGGATGGTGAGTCCGTTTCGCAAGTCATAGCCTAGCCGTTTTCATTATTATTATTACGCTCTTACTACTCCAAGTACCGAAAGAAATATCGATTACGGCGAGGTAAACCGCCGGTGGTCATAGCTTTGCTTATGCGACGAAAATTGACCCGCGGAGGTTTAGCAGAAGTGATTAATTAGAAAGCATATTTCTACAAGCACATTTAAGTCTGCCGTAAAAGGCGGAATCGAGTATAAAATATCAATAATCGATAATAACAGTGTAATAGCCAGTTGTTAATTTTATTGCTAAACGATTCTAATGTTGTTTGCGTTTCTTTCGTGTTTCTGTTGCAGTGAGGACTATTACAAGAAAAAGAACTGATCGGTTACGTTGCAGATTCAAATACGCATGTAACAATTTACTTCTACTTTTAAGAATAAAATAAATCACTTATTATTATTATTCTTATAAAATAAGATCGAAGCTGTTTCATTGTTCACAACCCAAACCTTTCTCTTCGCATCGTTGGATCTAGTGTATATTACACGTATTATCTGGACGTATGAATCGCGACGCGTAGCGATGCGGGTTACTGTAAGAATAAAATAACGAGTGAAAAAAGGTCGCGCAGGTTACGCGGAAAAAAAGCGTGGCTACCCGTAACCGCCTTTGATTTGTATTACATCGTATCGAACGCCGCATACAAGGTAGAGATCGCGCGTAACATCATAATGGCAGATATTAACGGCTTTCACCGTCGATATTCACGCGTTCATGTATCGTGGACCGCGATCTCGTTCCCCCGTGTAGTCTCGACACTGTAACGTTGCATAAGAGGACCAGCCAGGCCTGCGGGGCCTTATCCGCATCAATACATGGGCCTCACTCTTGCGCGAGACTTTGTGTCTCCGAAGCCCCGGGGCGAACGGTGGCCTTATGGATGAATGGCTAACAGACACCGGGAGGTCATTCAAAAATTGTATCACCTTTTTTTCGCAAGGGTGGGGTCCGCGCGCTTTCCTATACAGCCTCGATAATTATTCCGGTAAAGCTAAGATGTATAAAAAAAAAAAAAAAAAATTTATCGCTCACCGAGCTGACTATCCGCGCAATTATCAGTGATTACCTATCGTTGGAATTATTTTCTTCATTTCTAAACAAGTTTCCATTATTCAACCGTTTTGCAAAATTACTCTACTTATTTATTACCCCATTAAACCTGTGTTACGATTTTGGAGTATGTGCTTAAGTTTAATGAAGTACAATTTTGAACGAATTGTATTCTATGAGTGGAGTAGATGCGCAAACTTGAATGTCACCATATTGTTCGGTGATATTGACCAGACATGAAAGAAAGATTGTACGTTATTTTGGCTCGAGACTTTAATATAATTTCAATTACAATCTAAAAAGTTGATTTTCAAAAAGACCGGCCAGTATCGGTAAGATGTTGAAATCTATGCCTCCTTTCTTTTCAATCTCAAAGAGGTATCATTTTTAAAGAAATATTTTCACCGAATATTTCGATGAATGCGAATTTTGAAGCACAAGCATTATTTTGTTTAAGACTGGGATTGATTCGCGAACGAAAAATGCTTATTCCTTCGGCGAATTCTAGGACATTGGAAAGCGATATGATATGGACTAAGATTTTCAAGTCACAAAGCTATTCGATCGTGAAAACAATTAGATACAATAGAAGTAACATTTATTCTCAATTATCTGAAAACAAATCTAGAGTTTAAGATAAAAAGTAACGTAGGCGGATACAAGGCTTAAATTGAATGACACAGCATGTATTTCGTACAAAAAAGAAAAATTTTCGTTTCACCGAATCGTTTGAGGCAGTCTTAACCAGCTACTCGATCACTTTGAAAAAAGTGAATAATCTACATTCAATCTATGTCAGTTGCGCGTCAGCGTTTTATCCGCTTCGATAAATGGGCACTGAATTTCGGTCAAACGTTCCGGGTTAACCGCCAGCGTATCATCGAGAAAACGAGCCCAGTCCGCCTGTAAAACGAACCAGTGAAAGAGGGGTAAAAAAATGAACGAAAACGACACCGAATCGAGGAGGTTGAATAAAAAGAGTTTTAAAAAAATTTGAAAAAAGTGTCCCGAGCGAGAGAGATATCGAATGCAATCCTCGAGACAATATCGTCCAGAAGTGACCGTCGGCGAAGGGGGAGGTCGAGTAACGCGGGATATGAACGAACGAACGAACGAACGAACGAACGGACGGAGTGAAGGGGCCCCTCGGGGCCCGAGGCCAAGACAACTTGCCAATGAGCGGGAATCTAAGTTCAGTAGTCAGTTGGTACTGAGACCAGACATGAGCTGTCGTATAGGAGTGACCTTATTGGCCCTAACGGGCCTCATCTCTGCCGGTGAGTATAAAATATCATCAAACGAAACCTCAAAGTGCATCATCTCCACTAATCGATACGCTCCTGAGCTTCGCGCGTCCCGCAATTCCTCGCCTCTTCTTAGATTATACCGCCTTCTCCTTTACCTTCAAGTGCACCCCGCAAGGCGCTTATTTCTACACAATAATCCCGGGCCCGAGTTGCTTCTGACGCAGAGCGCTTCAACGTCGACTTGCGACACGAAACGAGGCTGCAGGAATGCTTAGGCCTACACTAGCTTTCACCGCCGCTTTACCATATGGCCATAATGCCCGACTTATGATATAATGTCAGCCGTGGTTCCTTATTCGATATTCAAATCGTCTCTAATGCCGTTCCTGAATCCTCGACGTCACTTCTCGCCACAACTCCACGCGAGCCTCGTGCACGACTTCCTTCGTTAACTCGTAATATAAATTAATATTAACGTGACCCACTAAAACTTTTCAAACGAACGCTAATCGATAATGAAAGCTCGATCTGTGTCGGCTCCGGCATCGAAGGATAACCACCAACGTGCGGCAATTACATGTGCAAAAAAATTCAAACTATAATCGTATGCGCATTATCAATCTGGTCGATTCTATACACCGTTACACACTTGCGACCTTCGTCTATTAACAATTTTTAATATTCTTCTATCAGAAGGAATGTTTCACGGAAGCTCACTCAAGGTTGCAGAACTAAAGAAATCATCCAGTCAAGTTTCTCGATCACTCCAACGTTCATACCTAACGTTAGTTTGTCTTAACAAAAGCTAATTAATTGTGGCACACGTATCGAAACTGAGTAACAAATATGAACCGTGATCAAAGTTTGCTTTAAGCTTTACTCATTGACGTTAAAATGGAAAATCACTTTTTCCAGCCATGGGGGCAGCCCTGTCGGGCGCTCCTCCTTGCCCAGAACAGCATGGTGTCCAGGCGTACGCACACCCCGAGGATTGCGGTGCGTTCTTCCTCTGCGTAAACGGAACGCTGTCCTTGGAGCATTGCGAAAACGGACTTCTCTTCGACGGTCATGGAGCCGTGCACAACCACTGCAACTACCACTGGGCCGTTCATTGCGGAGAACGCAAGGCTGACCGTAAGTTCGCCACATTGCTGTCGACATTGATATATTTCTTATTGGCAATAATACGAAATCAATCGACGACGGAAGAGAGTTGGACCATCGCCTCTGTGTGTGGAAAATTTGAATTCATCAGATTACTGAATTGGCCTAGTTTTCCATTAACCGAAACGTCGCTTCTTTTTATTGCTCAAATTTCGTAAAGGCCTTGGGATGTCTCAAGTGGCGTATTGGATTTAATGTGGTCTGAATGTTTTCTCCGGGACAACGACAGTCTATAATTACGATTATAATTGCCCGTTCACCGTCTACTTGATGAAATTTTAATGTTATACATTTTTGTTTCACCTTTTTCTTTATTTTCCTGCTTACGTCAATGGTATAACAACTGTTCTGAACGTGCTTACCGGGTACACGATGCGTTGGTAAAATTCGACAGAGCAAGTACAAGGTATAATACTGGCCAATTATACCCGTAGAATGAATTCACTTTTTAACCCAAGAAGCAAGCCTTGTTAAACCACACGTAAGTATACCGCAACGGAGTTTCGGGTTTGTTGCAGCGTGTACGAAACTGTTTACATGATCAACTTTCACCGGTAATTAGTAGCAAATATTTGTCGGAGTTTATAGTTCGGACCAGTTCGTACATGTAATACTAATGTATATCAATATCCTTGAGATGTCGTGGATTTCGTTTACTTTTCTCTTGCCTTTTCTTTATCCATGGAAACTAAATTGTAAATCTCACTGGAGGAGAACAGAGGGAAAGCTGACTACATCGCAAGCCATTACCAGGCAAAGCACGGCTCGAATCTATCGCAAAAAAAATTCTCACACACCAATGAATGTCCGTTAAAATATGAGCAAAAAAAAAATAAATACATATAAAAAAAAGTAAACCGAAAGTAGAGAAAAATTCAAGCGCTTCGATCCGCTCGTTTCTAAAAGGTCACCAAGTAGATGTCGACGGTCAATTAGCAATCGCGACGACACACTTCTTGTGCCACGTTGACGTAACACTTCGCGATGGCTGACAGGCAAACTTTACCCTTTTAACACCGGCAGTGACTCCGATCAGCTCCCCGGGATGCGAACACCAGTTTGGCCTCTACCCAGACAGCGACTCCTGCAGCACCACCTACATCAAGTGCACCCACGGCACTCCCCTGTCTTCGCAATGCGACCCCGGCTTGGCCTACGACCCCAAGAGCCACGCCTGCGTTTGGCCTGACCAACTTCTGCCCTACTGCAACCCTGAAGCCATCGTTGGCTTCAAATGCCCACAGAAAATTCCTGCCCGTACCGCTGCTGCTAAATTCTGGCCCTTCCCGAGGTTCGTTGATTCCACTGTTGAAGACAATAATCTTGGGTCATTGTCAGAATTTTCAAGGTTTAGTCGGATGATTGGGAACGAGAATACTTTCCGTTTTATCATACCAAATATCAACGGTTTATCCTCTCGTCGAGAGCTATCCTTGGATTTTTATCGATCGCTCATGATCGTGATAAATTTTTCTTCATTGTTGAATTGAATTGCGCAATTTCATTACCTCTCATCGGCTCTTTTGGACAAAGGTGAACGAATTTCTACCTCAGCGTTTCACCCTGGTTCGCCAATCTGTATCTACGATAAAATTTTTGCATTAGATTTGCGGCGATTACGTTTTTGTTCAGATTCTCAATGAGATAGTTACCAATTGATCACTTTGAACAGATTCGCTGTACCCGGAGACTGTGGCCGACTTATAACCTGCGTCGAGGGCCATCCTCGTCTGATTACTTGCGGCGATGGAAAACTTTTCGACGCTGAGAGCCTTGCCTGCTTAGATCCTGAAGAAGGTCCTAAATGGTGAGTGTCACGAAGCTGGCTTATACGCTAAAAAAGAGGTATCACACTACACCTCGAATAACGTATTTTCTTTCTTTTCAGTGCCAACCACTTGAAGTAGACGAAAATTCGCTACTGCAACAGTGCCGGAATAACATTTTTCCGAACATCTTTAGTATAACGGAGTTTCATTTTATGAACAAATCTTAAAATTCTGTGAAATCTTGATGTGAACATAATTCGCAAAAAAAAAAAAATTGTGCAAACAGCATTAATGTACCGCGATTTGTGAGAAACAACCTTTGCCTTCCGTCATCCTATCTGACATTTGATCGCATACCCATAAATGCGGTTATTTGCCTATTATACACAGACAAGTGTGTAGAAATAAACCATACCAATCTTATTACACAGTTAACTAGAAATAGAAACTTCGTATGCACAAAGATGTTTGTGAGAAAAAAGTTAGGGGAAGATGTCGGCTGAAGAAGGCCGAAAAGATCGCAACGTTTCCAAAATTTGTTGGCTGTTAGAACATTCAATAATACCTATGTAACTTAAAATCTATCCCCGTGCTAGTATCTCTCATGTCTCTCATGATGTACCACTGTAATAAATGAGCTGTCCAAAGCTAAAATGGCGCGTAAAAAAATATTGCATCTGTTTATCAATATGGGTACTGAGATTGAATTGCGCCATTTTCGTTTTCACACAGCTCGTGTGAAAATTAACACAAACGACAAGATATATATATGTATATATATATATATATATATATATATATATATATATACGTAAATAAAAATACATCGTTCAGGTATCGTACATATATAAAAAATACACAATACTTTATTGCACAATCCTAGAAACTAACGTAAAGTACAAGGTTTTTTTTTTTTAAGTATTACAGTACGTGGATGGAAAAAGGAATATTTACATTTTGATTTAGGATGAAAGATAAGGGGTTCGAGGGTATAAGAATAATAGTACAATAGTACAAGTGTGTAAAATAAATTTGCGAGAGGATGTTGTTCGAGCCCCAAATGCAGGGCCGCATATTTCGAGGCGTCGTCTTTAATTTGCATGACGCAAAATTTCGATTGAATTGTTTTGAACCTCGGTATTTTCAAATCAAAAAACTTGGACGAGCGTTATATTGGAATCGCATTTATCCTCCTGCTGCGACTCCTCCTCAGTTTCGTCCTCTTGTTCTCACCGCAACCGGAACCGCACCAGCCGGAAGCGAAGGGACACCAGGCGGCAGATTCTCTTCTTCCGGTTCACCGTTCTCTCCCACGGGATATTCGCTCTCCAGAGTTGGCGCTGGGGTCGGAATGTCGCAGTCCTCCGTCGGGGGTACCACGCATCTCAAGGACCTTCTGTCGAACACCAACATCGCGGGGCAACGTTGAAGGCGGGGGTAACCACCCTGGCATTGCCAGTAACGGTTGCACGACTTACCCAGGGGCACATTTCCGTTCGGGTCTTCGGTACAGAGAGCTGGAAATGGGATCAAAATCGTGTCAAGCTACTCCAATAGCACCAATTGGTCTAGAAGAAATTTACGCATTTTTCTCACGTCTAATCCACTTGTCAGTTGAATGCGGGAAAGATTTGAGTTGACGTGATAGGATACTCACAATTAAAAAAAAAAAGATTAAAAATTAACAATGTACAAGAGTTTTAAGCTAATGATACCCATCGCAACCTGGAAATTATAAAAGTTTCATAGTTTAAGCAATCGGATTATTCCATCAATAGATGAGTACGCGGTATAATTCTTATATGTTGACTTTAACCAAGGTTCAAATTCACGCTTAACCAGGGGGCAAGTGTCAATTTGTATTTTATGGATAGAAATTCGAAGCACAATCGTTGACATGAACAGAAAAAAAGAGGGAGAGAGAAATTGATTTCTTCACTTTCTATGACCCGGAGGTCAGCCATGGCTATAATAAAGTTGTAGCAAAATACCCGGTTTAAAATTTCTCATACAATCGAATAGCCCGTGGCTATGAGGTGAAAAAAAAAACACAGATTTCTTTATCGTTGACGATTAAACATTGCGTGATGTTGGCTAATAATCAATTCCATCAATAAAAAAGGGGAAGAGTCAAATTCTGCGAATGTTACGTAGTAGGTATACACGTGTACAGGTTTATCATACTGAAATAACCGGCGTTGCCATTTACTATGGGAAGTCGAACCATCACGTAAGCATAATATGCAGCGTGTCTGGCTTGAATGCTAATCGACGAGATAAACCCGGATGTTATAAGGCCGCCGACATTTTTCCACGAATATGTTAACCATTCCTTTTTTCCCTTTTTGTTCGATGTAGGTATTTTCATCTTTTCACATTCGCTTTCATTATTTCCCAACGGGCATTACTCTGCATACGAAACGAGTTTCGCGAAAACACTTGTAAATTCGTTTCGACAATGCACCGCATTCGGAGCGCACGCCGTATGCGTTCAACACTTTAATACAGGTTTTCTTAAACGAGACTCGCGGGTTAATTATAGAGTATAAAGGAGTGTCCCTTCGACTAAGTGATCGGCAAATACCGCGTCTCCTTTTTCGATTCATGACGCCATTGAGACAAAGAAGTAGGATCCTGCGGTTCCATTTGATCCGTGATCGTGCAGCCTCGAGGAAATACCTTTTACGAATATTACTCACGATGCTTTTGGCAACCCTCGACATTCTCGGGCCAGTCGCAGGAATGAGTTCTCTCGTTGTAGAGGAGACCGCCAATGCATAGCTGCTCGGTAGCCGTTCCGTTCCAACATGTCCAATATCTGGTGCACGAGGTCTCGTGTCCAAATATTCCGTAAAGCCATCCGCAGTGCTCCACTCCTATGGGGGAATTTGCCTGCGTCTTTCCCTCGCAGTAGTTCGCCCTCCATGGATAGTCGCAGCCCTCCGTGACACCGCGATGCTTGCCGGCGAACACCAATCCGTTGGGGCAGTCGAACAACTCCGGACGTCCGTTGACGCACTCCCAGTAACGATCGCAGTTCTGCTGATCACTAACGACCCGGGCTTTCGTCTGGCAAGGATCTTCCTGCTGATCTTTTTGCGCGCTAATGCCTGGAATGTTGATAAACCATTAATTAGTGTACTCTCCAATTTCATGATTTGTTTTAGTATTCGTTCAAACTTGAGCTACGTTAATGGTTGCTTCAATTAAAACATTTTTTTCACCCTGTCTGACTGAAATAATTTTATGAATTTTCAGTATATTTGTCATAAATGTCTCGGTAATGATTCATCGCAATTCATTGTTTGGAATGACAGCAGTAATATTTTTAATAACAATAATATCATTTCCTCAATTAAAGTCTCGTTGCACGGCGTGCGAATTGTCGTTTCGTACAATTCAAATGTAAAAATATCTCTGACAAATAGTACTTTTTCCCACGTCCAAGGAAGCCTGAGACTTGCCTTTCATTCACGACTCATGCAGGATTCGTTTGTATCAGCTTGTTGAATCTTTAACGAAATACGGAGTTGAATGAGGTCGGTGAATTCTATGATAAATCATAGACTGGTTATAACACTCTCGCCTATCCTTTAATATTATAACCGGTTATACTATAGTATTCCAACATGTTAACGCTCCGTTCGGCTACATAGCCATTTTCGATTTCTATATACTTAAATCGATGTCACCTAATGTGTCTTAATTCGTTTTACAACTAAAATTCCCGCATGTTTAAATATACTCATTTAGTATTTTACGACTTAAATTCCCCCGCATTAAAATTTATTCAATCTGTCTCACGGTTTGAATGCGCCAGGTACCTTTAATCGCAGACCTCGATTTCGTCCGATCGCGAACGATCGTTGGCTCGAATGAAAGAACAAAAAATTTTCAAGGATTCGAAACCATTGCGTGCTTCATCCACTCGTCAACGTTTCGTTCTCCGTCTTTAATAGCCATTGTTATGTAAGGTCGATTGCATTGCATTAATTTTGCCGATTCTCAGATCATGACGAGAATTTGATGAAATTTTGTGCGATAAATAGAGCCGCACCAGCCGGTCGATTGTTGAGTCGTGATCGGTATACCGAGAATGACATTAAAACCAGATATGGCGGTTTAACGTTACAGTGCCGACCTGGCATGATACACAACCGTATAAATATACTTAAAATAAAAGGGGCTAAAGTATTCAAGTAAGGTGGGAAGTGCTCCGGCATCGCGCTCCCAAGAGAACCAACGATAAGTGAAAGTATTCTAGCCTTGACTTGCAACCTTCGGGACAGAACGTCCCCTCTTTAAGCAGCTGAACGCTGTTCCTTCTAATCCGAAATACGTTAATCACATCTCTCAGCAGCTCAGCTCTCATCTCCGACCGCCATCAATCCAATCTCAACGATGAGTACGCGTATCAAGAACAATCATCGGCCATGGATCGCACGAGGCCGAACATCGTGGACACGCATGTATGCAGTTCTCAGACACCGTTGTGATCGTCCTTTTCCGCGGACCGGAAGTCGGCACGTGGATACCGGCACGTGCTTCACGGAATAAACGGTATAATCGAACGCTGTAACGGATTGTGCGAAGCTCGGCCCGAGTTATGTCCGCAATGTGATAACGTAACGCGGTGTTGGGATTGGCCGACCACGTACCGAGAAGACATCTCCGCTGAGTGGTACAGTTGCGCAATAGCTGGACGTAAGCACCTAGCCAGAGGCTAGCAGTTGTAGGTTTGACTTTCCCTTTCTTTACGACTTTGTAAACGCTGCTGGTTATTTACATTTTACAACGTGGAAGGTCCCAAAAGCTCGTCGAAAGTTCGGCTGATCACACGGAAGTGACGTATTATAGGGGCGTGAGAATCCGACCCTACTTTGCGATGGCGAGCTTGGCGACCTTGGACATGTTCGCCGCTGATGACGTTACAGCATCGTCTCTAGTTCCTCGAAACCTTGATTTCGACTTTTTTTTCACCGCATCTACTCGAGCGTAGTAGCGCGCCTAGCTCCTCATCGTGACCGTGAAAACTGAAATCTGACGTTCTCGAGCCTTCGAAAGCAAGCAAAATATTTTGCATCACGAATTCAGAATGTGCGTTGCAAAGTGTACGGGACAGTTTCGATTATCCAGGATTCCAGGGTCTTGAACTCACCCCTGCCTTTCAGGCTCTTTGAAAATTTCGCGAAAATTATGACGATAAATCCTGGACCATCACCGCCTGTGCACTTGAAGGCAATACATCCCTGAGCGTAGCAAATAGTTTTCGAAATCTTCAGACATTCCGAAATTCCACTTGCGTGGTCACTGATCTGTGCGTCATGCGAGCCTCGGATCCTTGGAAAAGATCCGTTCTATTCCTAGCCAATAATTCCTACTTTCGAACGATAATAATTCTAGCTCCGGCACATCAGTTGCACGTGGCTTATCCCGAGCGAGGCAGTTTTCATTCGTTAGCACCCTGCATGCATGTTACGGAATCGGAAATCACACGCAGAGTCCTCAGAGAGAGTACCTCTCCTTGCAACTCGGCAAGCTACTTTCATATTTTCACTTGCAGGCCGGCCTACCGTACGGGGAGAAAGTTTCTATCCGATGTGTGAACCAGCCTTGATCAGCATCCATTGTCCGGCCGTCGATCTTTAGGAACCGTTTCGTACGCCTACTACAGTTTGGTTTCTTTGCCTCTAATGCGTTTCGTACCGACCGGCGTTTTGATCCACTAGATACGTTAAAAGTACGATCGCGAACTTCAGGGGTATAAGTATATCAGTGAGTAAAGAGATCGTTAACCGGACTAGATACAATAGATCGATTCAATTGTCTCACGGCGATGATTACATGCTACTGAAATTAGATAATCCGACAATGAGTAGTTGAAAGAATATTATCTGCAATAGCCGGCGAATGACGAACCGTGTTTACACGCTTCACTTTGTAACTACATTCTAGGTGTACACTTGCATTCGTTATCGTAAAATTGATGGTGACGATTTTAATTGGTGAAAGAAAAAAGAAAACGAAAATGACGTGATGTAAAGAAAGAAAAAAAAGAAAAGACTAGAACTCACCGTTGATAGCGAGAAGCAGCAGGAAGACAGGGATGGTTTGCAGGGGTCCCATTCTGCCGCGAATTCTGTATCGCAGTTTTGAATATATTATTCGTCGAATTGTAATATATCTGTGTATGCTTGATGTTCCGCAGCGACGTTAATACCGTATCAATTCGTACGTACAGACGAACTGGGGAAATGAAAATATCGAATGAAGACGCTCGATGGATGGGTTTTCGTGTTGGGACTGGGAGAGTCGTTTGGCTTGTGGTCTTATATGAACTCCCCACTCTCCGCGCGCGGAAGGCCCCACAAACGCTAAAAGCCCAGGATAGGTACTTCTTCTACCGAAGACTGCTTCAGCCGCGTTTAAACGCGTCCAAGGAACTCTATTCGTCGGTGGATGAACGGGATAAATTCTGGGACCTGTATCCACTCTACACGCTTTAACTCCTCGGACTTACAGGCTCGCCATATTACACATACAATCAGGGTGGGGTCTTAGAGCCAGGTGCTTAAGGCCTTCACGGTTTCTTGTCCGCCCGTCGAACACGAGCACCGAGCGCATCTCCTCGCTTGGTGAAATTGAAAACGAATATAAAAAGCGAGCGTTAAGTCGTAACGCCGGGAGGGAAAAGGAAAGAAAATTACAGTAACCCGAATCGAATTAATATACTCGTATTTATAGTGCAAGGAAAACCGGTCCAGCATGTTATTCTTGTAGAAATTCATGGCTGCGAAGCATTGTCAGGATTATTGTGGCATGATAATAACTGCAGTCCTATTCAACAGGTTGAAGCCTATTTACAAATGAAAAAAAAATACTCGAATTCACCTTCTCTCAGGACTAAAAGCTCGGTAACTTCCGTAAAAGTACGACATCCAAATTTTTTATCCTAGATTAAAATGCGTTTATTGATCGGCGGTTCGACTGTAATTTAACAATTTAACCTCATAAGAAATTAAGCAAAATCGAAGGAAAACCCGTATTTCTGGTCATTTTTTTGCCACTGCATAATTCATCGTATGCAAATGAATTTAGAACTGCACCGGTTACGCCGTCACTGCGAGGATACGTTTAATACATGTAGAATTATTTTCACATAGCAAAACGCAGAACTTGCAGCAATTTTTCGCCTTAAAGAAGTTTCCGATTCTCGAAATTTTCGTACTTTCGAATATTGCATGCTAATGAAGTATAGGTAAAATTAGAAAGTTATGAAATTGTTATAGGTACTAATTTGGTAACGAGAAAACAACTGATTAATTATCATTTGACCGATATATAACAGAGAAGAGGAAGAAAATGACACGCGGTATACGAATTAACATGGCATAGACACTATTTAGTCAATTTGCATTCATTCATTCATATCGTACTCTAACTGCCAACGCACGCCGAAAGATTGTATATTCAATATTGGAAAGTAAGAATGTATTTGAACAAGCTGTGTTCCGATGTTTGTATCAGACTTCGAGTTTCATTGTGGTCTATGTATTATTTTGCACAAAAACATTCAGCTCGTTTATATGGACAATTCTACGTAACACAGGCAATATGCAACATTCCTGAGGCATTACTTAGAACATAATTATACATGGCATACCGATTTCACGCACACTCACCGTAAATATTTTTTTCCTGCCCCTTTCTATTGTCAACAAATTTTATCCACGTTTCCTCTGGCATTTTTTTTGGCTTACAAATATGAAACTCAGTCCGGATGAAGGATTAAAATTTTATGACAGTCGACATAAAATTATAATAAAATACCAACAAATGTTTTCGTACTCGCACAATGGTGTGGAAATCAAAACACTTTGGGCGGTGGAATAACTTTTTGTCCATACACTTCGATTGTAGGTAGTGACTTTTTAAAACCATATTACTCCATGTTTCTCCAACAACTAAAGAGGAAAATTTCAATCTGCCATTTCCCAAAGCTTCGGAAAATTCTCGACTGGTATTCCGTATTACTTGACCTATATATTCAGTGACTTTCGACATTCAGAAAGTGGCTGCAGATTTTTTATTATTTGCACAGTTCTTAGCTCTTTTACCTATGCTCATATATAACTATTACAACTCCTGGTGTTTAACACCTTTCGTGGGTATAATAGACTATATACGAAGCTAATACTGAGTTTGCGAGTGCGTGATTTTTCGTGTAATATAATTTTTAGTTCAGGGGCGTTCTCGCGTAACGCGCAGTGCAATAGTTTGAAAATATCAACGGAAACGGTTATAGCAACGCAAGTATAATACTAATAACAATAATAATAACGAATGGTAACATAGCTGAGTTATAATATAAAGCGCACGTGGTTGCGCATGCATCACGATGCCCGTATGATAAAGATATTATCTGTACAAGATCAGTGAGAATCATCCCAAGAATTAACGGGGAAATTTAAGAATAGAACAATGCTAAGAAGTTGGGAAACTTTCACACGACATGCACCGTGTGAGTGAAACTGTCCCGTGTCACCGGGCACACGTGGTTTCATATATTCATCTTTAAGTTCTTTATTTTAACCGAACTTCCATTCATGGACATTCAGATCGCTCGAGATTTATGGTATCGTGCATTCCGTCATAATTATCCGAGAAAGCTGGCGAAGCGGCGCCAAACATTTCGGCAGTATTGCCCAAGATCAAAGACAGAAAATCCTATTTACACGCATTCTGGTCATTACGCGGCTAATTCCTAAACGGAACCGCGTTTATTACGCAAGACTGTTCGGAGAATTAACCTTTCGGATAGCATGAAAGCTATACACGCAATTGTTTCTGCGTCTAAAATCATTATATCAGTGTTTTCCTATTTGCTTAGACATGTTCTATTGACTTTTCAAACTGAGCGACAATAACGTAATTATTTGCAATCATTTGTAGAAACTAAACCTGCAACGTTACTTTACGCCGTGACGCTGTCTTACAGATGTGCAGAAAAGTCGAATCAGTTGCACTGCTTCAAGGCGTTACGGTAAATAATCCGCAACTCCTCTTAGGATAAAAAAGACAACGCATGCAGAAATATCTGCGAAATTTAAACTCTATGCTTGCCGACTAGGCACCGTTGCAGATCTCTGCTTATCCGTGTTACGGTAATGACTCAGCGTTTCTTTACTCGTGAATTATCACACGCAGCATTTCACGCTGTTCGTTTAGAATGAACTTACAAAAACTGATACAAGAATTCTTCCGAAGGATCAGCCGACCTTGAATTTGTCGCTGTCGTTTATCGATCTAAAATAATTATCATATGCAACCGATAGTTTTTTATGAGAATAGGTGTGACTCCTGACATTCATATGAATTTTCGAAAGCAATGAAATTAGTTTCATACACCATTAGCACAGATCAGAAGTGAAACGTTCTTAAAAGGGTGTGCCCTGGTCGATTTCGACGCTTACGTACATATATGTATATCTCCAAACATCGAAGTCCACGTATCTCAAACGTAAAAAAAGGCTTAACAGACCCATTCTATACGCATGTTTGGAAATTTGAAAAAATCATTTTATTTTTGTTTTACACATTATTATAGCGACGTATTTTAAGAATATTTTGGTCCAGTGTCGATCTCAAATTTCCATAAATTGAGAAAGTTATGAGCATGTCAGTAAAACAATGCACAGTGTTCCGTCTCAATAGAGCCGAGTTCAAGGCTAGAAAGATCAGCCTACGCCTCTAATATACAATCTACTTTGAAAAATTAGTAAATGCGATTTTTCAATCATGCGGAAAAAATGTGAAATAATAAGTGATATCCAGCTAAATTAAAGTCGTAAACTATTTCCGGTGTCGTCATACTTGGCACGGTAATTTTGGCCTGTGAGCTCAGTGATGAATTATTTTGTAGAATTAAATTCTAAGAAAGTCTCACAGATATGAACTGTTGCCCATTCGTGAACTTGACTCCGTTGACGTGTACGTACAAAAGTGGATGACCAGTAACAGGTAAATACTTCGGCATCGAGCAGGAAGATCCTCAATGAAATTGTATTCCATGAGTCGTCTGATCCGTAAAAAATCGTGCAGAATTATTTAAGTATAAAAAGGTTCAATGACTTGGGATATTTTCAATCAATCAACGTACAGCACTTCTGGTTTGTGATTTTTACGTACGCAGATAAATGACAAACAAGGTTTTATCGATCAATCATGGAAATGAATAATAATTCGAATTGCAACAGTACATATCGTGCAAATCGCTTGGATTATTGACGCATCATCCTCTTTGGATAGCAAACAAGTTTGATCCTGCAGCCCCGAGTCGAATGATTTACTACAGATCCTTAAAAATAAACGATTTATACTTCAGGGTGTTCGGAGACTGGACATCGATCATTGGCTTCTGACTGCCGATCAAAACGGAACAAAATATCGAACGAAATCGATTTTGTTTTCATTGGTATAAGAGATGTGAACGGAATAAAAATAAACCTCAAATCAACCTGACTTAAATTATAATCAACTTCAATTATTATTCACGTATAATGTATAATACATTACGTATATTTACAGTTTCAGTCAAAATGTCATATTAGTCGGTTGGAATTGCCTTATCTCAAAAACGAATGAAACGCATCGCAGAACCGATCAAGTAAAAACATGAACAGTCTATATGTTAGACAATCGAACAAAGTATAACCTGCCGGAGGGTATGGATAATTGAAATTACAGGATTCACGAGAAGAAGCGGGCACAGCTCGCAAAAACCTTCGCACCAAGCAGAGATGCTAGTTCGCAGAGCAAAACCAAAACGTGAAGTCAGGTCCCGAGACTTGGCTTTTTACAACTCAAATCCAGCACCCGAACGGTCTAAACTTTTCAACCAAATGTATATCTTATTCTCCACTTCCAACGTCCAGTAACGCCAGAGTGAAACACAACGCACAAAAATCGCGTAGCCGGTGCTTGTCTCATTCTTTGCGTCGTGACGAGTGAAAAGTGCTCGTTGCACTTCTCTTGGCTATCGGGATAATGAACGCGCCAATTCATCCCCAGGAGTCGAGAATGATGCGTGAGTCTGAATAATCCCATCGAAAACGAGACTCGTTCTACCGCAGTGCGAATGGTACCGTCAAGTGTAGCGCAGGGTCACCGGCGTGAATTCTATTGACCAGCCTTTCCGTGCCCAAGGCGTCCTTCTTTGGCGAGTTCTCGCCCGTCCGTTTCTTCAGTTCTGTTCTATTTGATTTTTTTCATCCCAATACCTTCACTGGTAAAGGTATGTTCGAGTGGCCATCGAGCATCTGCCCAACTCGAATATCCGCAAGAACCAGTGAGTCGGAACGCCAAGCACTCGAGGTGTGACGTGTTCGAGATGTGCTCATCGCGTCACCGTTGCAAGAGAATGTACGTTTAATACCTTAGGTCGCCTCGAACCAGCATCTGCATGTTACAGGTTCTCCGGCGATCGCAAGAGCGGGACAATTTAATCTCGCCGAGATCATCTAGATCGAGTCGTATAGTCAAGCTAGAAGCTCTGTACGCGTCTTCGATAAGCAGCCGTTTGTCCGTGAATTAAATGGTAGTCAAAGACCGTCTCGACTCGAGAGTTATATACCAGGAGAAACGAAGGTGTTGCTTTTTCGTGGTACAAATGAAGCAGAAAAGATCTACAACGCAAAGGAGAGCCTGGTGGATCCCGAAACGCAAGGTCACTCATTCGCCAGCTCCAAGAGGGGTCAATGTAGGGTAAATTCGCGACCCGCTTCAAGTTCGTGAAGGAAAGAATAGCAGATAAAGCCGCTTTTGACACCAGCGGTACGTCTATTGTGCCCCTGATCCAATGGGACGTGATCGTCACTGCGAACCCGGCTTCTTGTAATTATCTTACCCCACGGCCGAGAATTGTCCCCCCGTGTTATTGAATTCGGGATTTGAGAGCCTCTGGAGGGAGGAGTGTTACGGGTCTGCGAGCAGCTATGACCCGGAGTGCAAGGACCCTCGGACCTTGACTGGCCTGGCTGACTTTTATTTTATTTCATTTTCGCGCATTCTTCGGTTTCTTTTTGGCTGGGGTATTTTTCCCCTTCCATTTATTTTTTTATTTTATTTTTTTATTTATTTTTTTACACCTTTCTTTCCTTTTCTCTTATTTTTCTCCTCTCAGCTTCCTCCGTTCTGCAGCCTCCCGCGCTTCCTCTTCTCTCTCTATCTCTCTCTCTCTCGCTCTCCCGAGAAACCCTTTTGCCTTTAAAAGAAACTCACTTCATTAGAGTATTTAGTTTGGTTAGGCAGCTGTGGGGAAGCTTTGTCTCGCCGAATATCTCAGCCTCTTTCCTGCTCTCGAACAAGTTGAAATCCCCACGGTTTGTTTGCCCGTGCGCTTCACGGTGCATGGTATTATATGCGTCCACCACCGTAGAGATTACACTGAGTGGCTCATCTTGTATTTTCTTTGCCGAATTTATTCACCGATCTGCATACCACGCATCAATGCAGCATTGCCGGAGCCAACATCACTGACGGTGGTCACTCGCCTCGTCAGAAAAGTGCAGGATCTTATATCACCACGACGCAACGCTGACGCAAATATCGGCTCGCGTCACTTGAACTCTGAAGTATCACGTCAACTTTCGTGTTCCGTATAGAATCCGAGCAAGCTGTTCGTACACCCAGCAAAATATCTCGTCCACGGTACTTGAATGACTTCAAATGAAAGAAAAAATAAAAATTTCATGTACGTAAGTTAGTGGACAAATCGTCTGAAGGGTTGCGGTTCAGGTTCTCCAAGATTTTGCACATCAACCGTAAAACTGCGGTTACTCACGGCAAAGAAGCCAGGCGGTACCGAGCCACCGCTATCCGATATCGATGTAAAACATTCGCTCTTACAAGGTCGCACTGTCATATAGGAGGTTTCAATTTCGCGACTGCAGGTAATTACAGGGGAAACCCAACTTCCACGCATCCATTATAGGTGCACGTAATCCCAGCACGTAACGCGTGTAGCGATACCGCCGACCTCCAGTCATCACGGCACACAAGATACTCAACGCCACGATCTTGTTCGTATCGTTCCAGGAACCTTGCTGGAAGTGGTATTAACTGATTGCAAGTAGGAACCAGAGATTTAAGTACCATAACAGGCTTGACACATTTCTGGCAGAAATTGTCATTGGATCGGGAAGTTCTACTATCAATTGACCAACTAGACGGCTGGGGTCTAGCCTTAAATTCGAGATATGAAAGAAGGTATGTTTTAATTACCAAGAGCCTTAAGCTTAGGTACAGAATCGGTTCCGCCCAAAACCCGTAAAACTTCACAAGCCATAAAAATAAACTACAGATACTGCACCGCATGAGCAGCGTTCTCCGGACGTTGGCAATTATCATTAAATTATGGTTTCTAGATTTTCGCGTGCCCTCGAGGAGCTTCAATCTTTCTATAAATTTATGATAAGTATTTGAGGCGAGGATGTGAAAATATCAACTACAACGCGTCGTCGGATAAGAGATGCGTGACTAAAGCTGATTAATAAGTACAATTCCGGGTGACAAATATATTCCTCGAGATCTTCTCATTGGATATGCAAAGCCCAAGAGACTAGACGATACGGGCTGATTGTTCGATACTTTTTACCGACTCAAACTTCAAGGCGGTTTATTGAACTGCGTGGGAATCCGCGTAACCGCTCCACCCACCTGCAGGTAGCAACGGATTACCCTGATCCCCTTGATAGTCCCTTAAGTAGTCCAAGTGCAAGTTGACGCACTGTGATCTTCGCGACGGTAGGTATCACCTCCGGTTTTGTCTTCACCGTTAATCCGTATCTGCAGGCGGAGCATGTCCTCGGCCACGTAACCTTGTCCACTGCCAAAATGCAGTAACCTCCACGTGGGAGTCCGCGAAAAGCTCAACACTGCCGGACTTCTCGGAGTCACATGCAGCTGCAACGCTTGGAACACAGAGCATGCAACCGACCTCCGTAACCTGTGCAGCTGACTCCGATACTATCTGCAAGAATGCCTAGATATCCGAGTCTCAAATCTAGGTAAAATTCGATCACCAGCTGACGTCTTGTATGCAGGAAGGTAACTACTGCGTTACCAGCGATTATTGTACAGTGGGAATTATGTGCCATCATTCGCATGACGGCATATCACAATGTTTTTCATACTTCGGCTGAGCTGAAGTGTACAGCTGTTGATATCCGTTGGCGATATATCGGCAATAAACAACCGTGAGTCTGATAAGAGGAGATTAACAGTACCGACCATCGGAGAGTTTGAAGTAACGAGTATAGCCTGATATCAGTAACGTGGAATTGATTTATTTAGCAATGTGCGCGAAAAAACGGTAACTCGGTATTTTCGCCGGGTGACGTGAACGCGAAAATTATTTGGGAAAGGAGAGCGGGACTGTCGCACAAACGCATTTTATCCGATGACGTTACATAAAATGTAAAATCGTGAATCCGCATTGCGTAAAACGATACGACGCCGACGACCCGACAACTCGTGCCTCGAGTGGCGATTAAGGAAATGGGTATGTCGTACCGAAAAGCTGTACGGTGCGGTAACTTTCAATTCTGCAAAACAAATTTGTAACTGTTCATTTTTATTACACGAATAAATCTTTGCCGGCCAAATTGGACAGGCACGTTTGTACGATACGGTAAGTGGTGATTCGTGTACACGGGATTAAAATTTATTCAATTTCACCGAGTAACAGTTTCCCGCTAATATTTCCTCGGTCGTAATCAATCTCCGAAATTAATTGCCCCAAGGACGAAACCAAGGATCTTCAATTATCCGATCGCGCCCGCTGTCCGTCCGACTCAACGCCGACTCCTTTTACTCCTCGAGCTGCATTCCGCTCGAGTCAGATCTGTTCCTAGATTCACAGCAGCATTCTGAATCAGAAGGATCGGACCCTCGTTGCCCTCAGCGGTCCGAGTCCGGCCGGACAAAACTATTTCTTAGAAGACTGAATATTTATTCGACCATCCAAAATGAAAAAGCAGGACCTCGCATCGACGAAGATGAGGCAGCGAAATGGTGACTGTGAAAAATGATCGTACCAAAAGTGTTTGTAAGAAATGTTCCTTCGCCCTCTTGTCTCTAAATCACGAGTTTTTTCTGCGTCTTTTCTCACCCCCTTTATTCTTTATGATATACCGTCAACCCCGAGATGCAAATTCCAAGCCGCGCTCTATTCATCTTCCGTGGGAGGTTTTACGATGTATAAACACCGGATCTTTGTTATTTTCATTATGATACGGGACTCGAGTCGTTCTCCAGGAAAAAGGAGACCGATGGACCGTTTTCTTGATGCGAATTCTAATTTCAATGCAGTGCTACTTAGCCGTATGTTCTACTACACAATCGACGTACAAGTATCCGCTGATAAGTAACGTATTCCTTAAAAGTGCATGGGAGACCTGCAGAGCCAAGAGTTATTGAAAATTCCTCCATTTCATATTTGTCCCCGTCGCATAAGAACGTGTAATTTCATTCGTAGCTGTGCAGTACTGACTAACTACAAAAATATAGATAAATATAGACAAGTCAAACATATTCATTATCACTACTAGATACGAGGTTACTGACATCACTTGATCGCGAGCGACAAGATCACTCGGATGTCAAATACGTGAAAGATACCTACCTGATTTCGATCGGCAAAGTAAACATCTTAAAGAAAAAAAAAGGAAAAAATGCTTGTTGGCACCTGTGTATTACACGAGCGTCAATCGTGGGTACATCAAAACAAAACTCATGTCTGAAGGATAGCTGCTTACTGATTTTTAAAGAAGGATCCAGGTTGCGCCCACGGCCCTGTAGTGGCTTAAATGAATTCCTCTCACGATTTTCAATGCAAATACCACAGACCGTAAGAAAATATAATTATTTCTTACACCCGGTGTACAACTGCACAGACACCTTCGGTAGTTCGTCACGGTTAAAGAAGCCGATAGGTGTATAATTCGAGTTATTATTTCTTTAATTCCGAAAATTACGCACGCTCATAAACGTTTATAACTCACCACAAGAATTGTAATGGCAGGCGCCAGAAACTGCAACGATCGAATAACCAACGGAACGGTCTGGTTCTAAATAAGCCCTGTAGTTTTACAGTCAAGAGATCCTTACCTCTGCGAAATTTGCACCACTCTCGGCCTTGTAATCCCTATTTTTTCTTCATTTTTCTTAGTGCTCGGCCGAAGGCTGGCGCCAGAAGTACGGCTGCGTTGCCGAAAATCGAGTCTGAGTGAAAATTTATTTTTCATCGTCAGACGGTTGGAATACCATGAGCCGTCCCACCCATCCTGTTCTAGTCTCTTTTTCGTATTCCGTACAAACCTCACATTAGAATTAGCCGCGCATGTTCGCGATGATTATCGGAGATCAAGAGTCACGATTTCCTGATGTCCGTCAATATATGCGATCTGTGTAAACGCCGAACGTTTTGCCGTCTAAAAAATTGACGAAACTGCGTACCGCCGTCGAAATGAAGAGCCATAGTCTGGCCCTGGCCTTTTTATCATTCTATTCACAACCGTCCTCGCCTCTGAGGGTATGATATTACGAAGTTTACAATTAATTCCACACCATTTGTCTCACGGCTGACTTTGAGGCCCGACAAAGTTTACAAAATTTCAATCCATTCCATCTTATTTCTCTGAATTCCTTCAATCGTACTCATCGTCAGCCATCGAGCAGCCCTCGCTCAACGTCTCTTATTGTCTAGTTCTCGAACACATTGAGGGATTCCATTCGGCTCGCTATAACAATTGATTGAACTTTTTTGCAACAGAACTTCGGACGAGAAACTCAAAATTGAAAGTAAGAGAGGTAATCGCTCCATCGCCATTGGGGTACAGGAATCGACGTGGCAATGGACAAATTCACAGGCTATTCTTACTCTTTTAATCGCCATCGATATCCAATAGAGCTGAATGGTCTATCGAATCTCATGGAGATTCTTTTGAATGGCAGAATGATTACAGGATTAACGAGACAGAGTTGGGAACCTGGATTAGGCGCTGACGAAGCTGCGTATGGCATAATATTCTCGGAATACCTGACGGAAATAATTTGATAAATTTATAGCTTTGAGAATATAGTGAAATAAGTAGATCTTGGAAAGAGCAGGATGTATCATCCTGTAACTGCCTCCCTGCGGCGACAATGCGGTAAGCAAGAGTACGATGACGCGTTAGAACTATCAAAAATTCTCACAATTCCACGGTTTTCCTGTACGCTTCCGAAAACCGAGATGTACAAGCCAAGATGCACAAAAACCAGGCAATAAAGTATGCCGCCTGCGGTGACGTCGAACGCCGGTACCAACGACACTCGTACACAACACAAGAGCATTACAACGCTTATTTCTCGAAAATCAGAGACGATCCGGGTGGCTAACGGACGCATCTCCTTCCCCGAAGTGGGCGCATTGTGTATATTGCGAATACTTTTCGCCACTCGAACGTGCACTTCCTGCGTTCAGGGGGAGTCCTGTGAGCGTCCGAATCTCCGTGGTGGGGATTGTCCTATGTAAGCCCTGAACGACGAGGTCCAGGCCACAGCATCAGAACTCGAACCCAGGACATCGCAGCTTCGGCGATACGTGTGAAAACTTTTTTGCGAGTAATATTGCACATTCGGTATATCGCGAATTTGCAACGCACTTTAATCCGTCGTCTGTATCCTTGGATCAACCCGTCGATACCATTGTTCACGGCAATGTTCTATTTGTATTTACCGGCTCTCTTGAGCCTCGCGGCTGCTCTGAATCCCACGTCTCAAGCTACGCAGACTTATCTCCAGCAGACGCAGCAGCAGCAGCAGCAGCAACAGCAGCAACAGCAAGGTGAGTGATGCTGATCTGTCAGTTAATGTGCGCTAAGAAAATCCAACAGGTTTGTTGTTGACTGGTGCCATTGAGCCAAACCACGCGAAAAGTACTTCGCGTCATTGTTCCTAGTCAAATTTAGAATCGTTAGTTCACGAAGACGGTGAAACGATTCGAGAACCAAGAGAGCATCGGGAAATTTTTTTAAAACGTAGCTTCATTACAATAATTAAGTAAGTTTTGACTCCTGTTTGTACTTAAAATAGATGCGAATGAATCAGAGTCGATCAGTGTTCCTTCATTATTTATAAACGATTCGCCGGCCCTTTATACTGGCATTAGCATAACATATGATTTCCATTCACTACGAAATATTGCAGAACACCTTAGTTTCAACGGCTTCTTCACGAGTTTCTTCTAACCAAATTTGATGTGAATTACCACAAGCTTCAGATTTATCATATAAAAGCTACGATTATTGAACCCCGAGAGATGCGATTAAATCCAATTAGCAATGCTCGCACTCGCTCTTGAAGAAAAGATCTCCATCCAGCACAGTGAAAATAAGTTTCGCTACTGACAAATTGCCTTGAGCCACACCCGTTCTTGTAGGAAAAACCTTCTAAGGTGTATGAACCTCTGGAAACGTAATGAAATCAGCGTCGAGGCGAGCTAAACTCATAGAGATATAAGACTACGATGCGTGCCATTCACCCAGTAGTAACGCGACGTACGCACGTTCACGTATTCCGTACGCGATATGAATCGAGTAAAGTGTGATTTCAATGCCAAAGACTATTTGAGCAACAACATTCAAGTTTTAAACGTAGTATGACGGTACTATAGGACTATGTGACGAGATCGAGTCTGAATAGAACATTTTTCGGGAGTTTTAAGAAGACCGATAAAAATTCGAATACCGAATGACAGCCAATGTAATCCAGGAACAATCGCCTCAATATTAATTGCTCAGTTTTTATAGTAATTGTCTGAACTTGGATTATTAATAATTTTACAGTGAATCATTTATCGCAAAGGTTTTAAATGCTCGGAACGAATGTGTTAAAAATAATTTCCGATACCTAATCGGTCCAGCGTTAAACACTGATCAAACGTTAAGTTAAAATCCCACGTTCGAAGCTCGAAGCAATCAATTATAAGATATTCAGACCATTATAAATGCAAATTATTGCTTCAATTTTTTGTTACACTAATATCGTACCACACAATAATTCTTCTGTGACAAAACATACTTTTTTTAACGCGATAATGATTTCGGACTTACCCGGTCATTCAAAAAGCTAACTGGAATTTATATTCTGCATGTGCATACGGCAACGATTTGGTTTTTGGAGGGCTTGATACGTTGATCAGGTATAAAAATCTTTCCCCCAAGTAGATATTGTTTTTTCAAAAGTCTGAAGGATGTTATACGTACCAGTGACGAATCAAGTGAAATCATTTCAACGTTCTATGTCACGTTTCGAAGAATAAGAAAACTTTGAAACGAAACCTGCCCATCTCACGGAGTTGTTTTAGTCTTTGCCACCAACAGAGCTTCGTTCCCTGCAGCGTTGGGGCGTGCGAAAGTGAAGAGGCTTCGCGCTTGAACACAACTCGAGTACGACGTGAATATTTATTCAATAACGCCACTCGTGTACGAGAAAGAGGTTTGAGAAACAAGAAGAGTAGCGTTCAAAAATCTGAGAACAATTAGCCAAGAACGTAACAAAGACGGGCCGTAGGTCAACGGCAGAACCTGCTCAAGGCTTATTTAAATATTAACCCAACGTTACGAGGGAACGTTGCGCATAACCGTTTATGTCGCTCGAGTCTCATCAACTTTTTGCAGAGGCGTTTGTAACCGCCTCGGGTCTCCGAACCCACGCCGAATGCGGGTTATATTTGTGTAAACCGATATGAATATTCCACAGACCAACAACAGCGAAGCCATAAGTGAGCATCCTTACATGGACATGCGGTACTGGTATCAAAAACCACCCGCGGAGCAATTTCATGGTCTAGACCAAACTGCTCCGTATTGATAAATCGTGTCAATTAAACAATTCAACAACCGAGTTGGATCCGATTTATTTTCTTATGGTGGACGCCACCTGCGGCACTACTGGGCATATCGATCAGTATCATCAATATGTCATCGCTCGTCGAACATGTCGAGAGTAAAGGCTGCTTTGAAAAATAAAATTCTCTCCTGTTTCAATTTGATTTCACATGCAATCAGTGTAATTCACTTCACTTTAATAGACTCGAACGCGCGAAAACCAATCCCATGAATACAGATTGTCAAAACATTCCAAGTTTGAATTCAAATAAGCTTTTAAAACGCCCTTTACTTGCAGTTTTTTAGAAGTCAGACTACGACCTATATTTTGACCATCAAAAGAGTTAGCTCGTGTCTTTTCTTCCTTCTGGTATCCCAGAAAATATTGTTGGAGCTCATCTTCTTGCCAACTAGAAGAATGAAATACTCTAATTTGATACATTACGACAATTTCAGTGTCACCGAACGTATGGGACCGTATCGACTACAATAAGCTGGATAAGGAACTTACAAGTTGGCACAAGGAGCCCGAAATCCCGAGTACGAACCCCTCTGCAAACCAGGGCGAGGTAAAGCAGAGCTACGGCGACATTCCTCGTCCAATTCAACCGTTTTGGCCACCTCCAACGACTAAACCAATTCCACCGACAGCGAAACCAGAGCCACCGGTTCTACCGGAGGGTTGTCTGGCTCTCAGAGGTCAATTCGCTAGCTGGAAAAGCTGCTCAAGTTATCTTAATTGCTGGGACGGTATCGTAATCGAGCAGGAATGCCCTGGCGGATTGCTGTTCAATGAATACAAAAACTACTGCGACTTTTCCTACAACGTCTACTGCGGTAGCCGGCCGGCACCCACGCCCCGTAAGTACCTGAAGACACCTTTAAGAGTCAATGAAAATTGAACTCCAGACTTATTTCACGATTTCCTATGACGAAGGTTAGATATTATAGTCTCCAATACGAGGATTAATTCTTCGCGTAACGGGTACCTACATTAATTAAAGAACGACTTGTTTTTAATTATGCATTCTAACGGGCAAACAGCTTTGAAGAAAAAAATCTGATATTCACCGCTCTTGCAAATTGATTACATCAACGGTAATGTGTAAAAAAAACAAGAAGCTCAGTTTCATCAAAATACGTAAGTATCGTTGGTTGATTTTCGCGGTTTAACTTTACTTGACTTTGACGAAGAAAAAACCGGGAAACATGTTTCGCTATTTGCCTTTAAAATGCAGAATTTACCTCTTTTACTGTAATCTCATAGACATACTCTAGAACAAAAAGTCTGAATTGACGCGGAGTCAACCATTTGAATACACATCAAAATGTTAAAGATCCGCTGCTGTTTGACTATCTCAAAGCTGTTGAATATGGTACTCAAGTTTATGTAAGTCGAAGTTATCTCGCTTTTGGTTTTATTCCGTCGTAACACGTGGCGGGATAAGATTCGCAACTTAAATTACCTGCACAGTTCGAAGAACTCGTGTGTCTGATGTCACACCGTTAACATTCTTGCAGAACCGGAGCTACAACCAGGTTCGAACACTTGCCCAACCCCGAATGGCCAATACAGAAGTTCAACCAACTGTTCCGAATTCTACGTCTGTGTTTACGGAAAACCCACGATACGTCATTGCCCGCGAGGTCTTGTCTACAACGATGTAAGCGATACGTGATAATGATCTGATAGAATGTTATTGTTTTTGGTTAGCTTACAACAATCGATTAGGAATCCCTTTTATGATATTGTATCGACGCTCCGCGCCTAGCTCCTGTTTACACAATAGGTACTCAATATTATCCGAATGAAAATTCTTCTTGACGAGTGGTCAAAAAATTACTTCCATAAATGGGAAACAAAGCCGAGTGCATTGAATATTGTATAATCAACATTCCTTTTGCACCGAACACAGCGCTGTAGGAACCGCGCGTTTACTTTGGAATATGGAAACATAATGCGCATCCTGTTGCATCGCGCATACATCATGCATAATCCATGAAGTAAATTATTCTCACAAACTTAAAAATTACAAAACAAAGCCCCGGCAGAGAACTCGTGCATTCCGAATTAATGTAGCTTTTTACAATCCAATGACCAGCAGTTCGTTGCTCCTTCGTAAGTATCTATAAATACTACCTGCGCACAGAGGTTTGTCTACTGATCATTATTATAAGTAGAAATGTAAATTCTATAACGGTCATGCCACGTTCCTAGATACGAATAACGACTTCAGTGTCATGAATTTCATATCCTGATCAATGCCAGCATTATTTTGCCGTCGCGTCTGCGCAACGTCGATGTTAATATGTTGTTTGATCACCGTAGGAATTCGGCATTTGCGACTACCTCTACAGGGTGGATTGCCGAGGTGCTGCAGAGCCCGCTCCATGGACACCCCCGATAATTCCTCATCCTCCGCACCACCCACACCCTCCGCACCACTCACATCCGCCTACACCACCCCCTTCGTACTACCCACCCCAACAAGTTCCGCAGCCTCAGTATCCTGCAAACCCTTGGCTGACGAAAGGATCTGACGTTGAGTCTGACCCCTGGCATCAAGGCACGATAGGTTCGTCGTGGGAGAAACAGCAAGGAAAAGAAAAAGACATCAAGGTATGTGGCGAACTTTTGGACAATTTTGTTCAGAAGACGCGGTAAATAGTTATATGCTTAGTTTTCGGATGGAGATATTTCTACTGTTAATTTCACCCGATTCTCATTCAACAGCAACAACAGCAGCAGCATGTCCAACAAGGCGCAGGCATTGATCTTAGCGTGCAACAGGAAGAAGCCAAAAAACTGTTGCCGGAAAATCCATGGGGGCAGACGCAGGTGATACCTGCGCAACTCGATGGGAAAAGATGCACGGACGGAGACGTTCGAAGGTTGACCAATTCCTGCAGTAGTGTGGTAGTTTGCAGGAATGGGATTCCTGAACTCGTCGAGTGCCTAAACGGACAGGCATACGACAAGTCGTCGGACTTGTGCAAGCCTTTCGCGATCGCTAAGTGGTCAGTATAACTCAAGCAGCTCGAATATTACCGCTGTAGCGGTAAGAAAGTGGAAACTGATGGGTCGATTGCAGTTTTCAAAGAACAAAATGCGTAGAAGGGTTTAAATTTTATGGTTGTTAAAAAATTGCAATGGACCGATCCGTTTCCGCGGTGTACTGTGATACGAAATTTGAAAATTTTCTAAAAACCTGTATTTTTTTCTCTGTATGTTTACAGTTAATCAAGAAACAGTATAGATTATCCGCTTTTTAACCAACATCGCTACAATAAATCAATTTTATATATCGAAAACCCATTGATTACTCGATCATTACCCTCATCGAATCCTACCGCTCTGAAAACAGAACTCTACCTTACCGTCTGAGCTTACCGAACATATGATCGACGAAAAAATATCCGTAGATCGGAGTAGATCCTACTACGAAGTTCAACGAAGTCGATTGAACAGGTAATTTCAGATTCTCGGTTCAGCCAATTGCCATCAGCCGAACACCAGTTGGTTTCAAAGATTATCCAAGCATCCTTGCAAGGTATCCGACTGTTTGCATACTTTCCGTCGATACGATTCCAAAGCGTGTCGTTGAACAAAGAATTTAAAGACGGTTGCCGCTGGGTAAATTTTCGCGATCACTACTCTGAGCGTAAGTGTAACTTCTTTATCGGCGGGAGCCGTTGATCACTCGATCCCATAACGCATACAAAACCCCATCAGGGAAGTCTTCAGTCACGATGTCTACGATTTAGGACTTATGAGCAGCCCAGATAGAATATGCACCTGAAACAGTGGATACATTGAGCAATGATCGCATCTCTTCAAAGCTGGACAAAAAGCTACGAAAAAATTACTCCGATCAGTAGCGTTCAGCCTTCGAACACAACTCGTGAAGCTTGCACTACCTTACGGCGGTAAATCGGTGTATTAATAGACACGGATGTAGTATATCCGGGCGGATAGATCTGATAAGCAATCAACCATGCGCCCAGGCGCCAAAGCTGCGAACGCGCCGCAATGCTTTACTTGTGGATATCGCGGTGACGCCTGTTTACAGAGTATGGGTATTACTTTCCCAGATTGCTTTCTTGCGGCTGCCACGCCCGGCACGAGCACTCTCCAACAAAGACGGAACTGGAAATTAACAGGAAACAGCGAGGCGAGGCAAGGCTCTGACAACGCGAAGGCGTCGTCGCTACCACATCACACGGACTGATTAAAATATGGGACTTTCTCTGTCTGATTTGTCGACGAATCGCCCAGTTTCGATTCTTTTAACATAATTCTGACGTCCGTCAGCTCCGTCAGGTCAAGAAGACACTCCGACAGTGTCAAACTCATGATTCAAACGAAAGCGTTTTAAAAATTTATTGACAAACCTGACCATTAATCCTATGCCTGGTATAATCGTATCTTGTGAAATTTTACTTCTAATTGGTTAGAAATGTCGTTGGGTGGCCGTTGTTGTTTATACTCTTCTGGAAGTTCACGATTGCATCAGCAATAGGTTGTATACAAGTTTTATCGCCGAATCTTTCGACGTTTCTCTTATAATTGCCGATAGAAATCCTGATAGCCATGAGGCGATGTTTTTTCCCGCCTAAACCAGACACCGAATCATAATTAAACGACGATCGCGGTTAAACGAAAAAAATAAAAAATATACCACGATCGTTTAGGCAAAACGTGCCACTTACACGTGCAAGCATAATTTTGTAGAAGTCATTAATTTCAGCATCAGTGCTGTAGAATTTGCAGCACATGGCTGGTAACAACATTTTCTTAAAAGAAAATATGAAGGTGGTTACATAGGATCTTGGAATGCCATAGAGGTGTGTCTTCGTATACGTAGGTATATTCTTCGAAGCCACAGTAAGTTGCTCATGATATAAAGAAACACCCCTTCGAGCTTCGAGGCGTGAAAGCTCTCGGATAAAGAAACCCGCTATTGAGCTTCCAGGATTTCATCCCCCCAGAGGCGTTACTGCAATGCGTTACATCGATCAATATACCTACGCTGGACAAAAACAACGCTCACGATCGGCGAGAAAAAGATGCGCAATGACATAAGGCGGTTTGACCGTCGTTTCTTCGGCCTCGTGCCTGCAGCTGACGATTCGTCGACGTGACATAACCGCATGGCTTTATATGTACAGGCGACATAATCGCCGGCTGCATGTATCGTTCATTGTCCGGAGGGCTGAGCCTTTGTGGGTACGTCTTGTTCTGTGCTTGGAATATGCGTGGGAGGCATAACTGCATATCTGCAACGTGACCCGACGGTCCCAGTCGGACGTGCAAGGGTTCTTGGTATCGGCCACCGAACGACAATGAAAATACCAATATGGCCGTCACGGGTCGGAGGAACGATTCTTCGGCACGCTCTGTTGATCGTGAAATTCTCTGCTGTAAACCGAGAGTTTCTTCACGGTATTCTTTTGCCCCATCCTTCTACAAATCCCGGTTCGACAGCGACTTACGAACGCGTCTTTTCCTAAGATTTTTCTTCACGGTTTTCTGCCGACTTGCGATGTTATAGACTTTAATTAATTATGAGCGTCTCGAATGGCTGGAACTGAGAAAAACACTTTTATGTAGCTAGAAGCATCTGCAGTTTTTATAGTTTAGTAGCATCGTCATGGTGCTGAAGACGGGCATTTATACACGTTGGGTTTGTATTACATTTTTGCGGTTCCACATCGCTGCTCGTTTGCTTGTTAGGCAACTTTTTTCAGATGCTTCGCAAGATCCGAATATCCATATTCATGGCCAAGTCAAAGCTTTATAATAAATCTCATATCCAGAATCAAAATTCATTCCTCGATGATTTGGAATTGTTCGCAAATCCATCCTAATTACAGTCGCGGTGCAGTCACTTCGATGTTATTTCTACTAAATGTATCGCTTATTGGCCTTGACATAGCTGCCAGATTTGGCAAAATTTCCACTATGTTTGCTGAAAATAAATATAAATAATATCCGAATCGGTGTTTAACAACTCTGTAACTGTAAAAATGAATATTCACTTAGGCTTATGGACTCTCGTTATAATAATAAGATTTCCACATAAAAAGTGAAATTGAACTCACAGGTCATCCGTTCTTTATTTCTCGATTGTAAGGAATCTGATATTAAAAATCTAACTTTCACCCAAAAGTTGAATATTAAAGTAGAATAAAAAGGCTTAACAGATAATAATCGTTAATAACGTTATTCTTCGTTTTCTCTTATCAGTCATCATCGGCAATTCCAATCCGACACGTATATATACCAATCACCAGTCCTACGCAAAGATCAGTCATTGTTTTATTCTACTCGATTTCCGTTCATTGTTTGTTCGATCCACCACAAAGGTTTCGTATAATAAAAATGGTACCCTGTTTCTTCTCCTCTTTTCTATATCTCTATTGACAATAGACAATATACTAGATATTTTTCAACGTTTCTTCTAACGCAAAGAACGAATCTCGTTACGTTCGGTTAATAAACGCAGAAGTCGATGTCAAGTATAGCAGAATATTATCGTTACGCCAATTTGTCGCGTTTCTCCAACCGTAAGTAGTGCTGGTCTGAAAATGACGGGTGAAGAAAAAAGCGTCAATAAAAAAAGTGAGCCATTGAAAATGAGTATAAGCTTGTGGAAAGCGGCGTATTTATCCAGACATGCGTAGAACGGCATACGGCTCGTCACGCACGGTTTAAGTCTTCGTAACTGGGCCTTTGCCGCGAAGACTGGGAGGACTGTAAGAGAAATGCGCGTAAATGCAAAGAATGGCTTGCAATTTAATCGTCCGCGAGGCAACTGGGTCACGTCGAACAGGTGTTGTAATGCCCGACGTTGTCCGTCGTCCGACTCGCGATGTACGATCTTAACTGCGTCGACGTCATCCTGAAGAACGGACAGCAATTGGTTATTTGAAATTCCGATTTGGCAATAAAGAAAATCGACATGTCGGTGGCCGAGGGCCTGACTCGTGGCGATACGCTCCGTCCATTCGCCTTCCACCTTCAATCACTTTCGTTCGACGCTTCCGAAGAGCCCCGCAGTTAATCTTGAAGAGTGTGACAGCAAAATCCCGAAACTTGAATGAGAGAAATTTCACCGCTGTTACACAGCTTTGCCCTGGAGAGTCGGACTCCGAGTGATTTCGCGTGGTCATACTTAAGCCAGAGCGTAAAATCCGTGAGAAAATAGTCGCTGCATCCTGAAGCCGGACGCAAGTCACGGTCCCTGAATCGTCCGCTGATTGGCCAGTCATTGATTCGAAGTCAAGTCACGATGCTCCGAAGTAACCATAGGCTCCAATCCTTATTTTTCAATTTCGTCCGTACCTCGAGGCACTCGAGACTTTGGTCAAGGTGAACCAGAGACCCCTCCTTCATCCTGCCGACAGTATCTCTCTTCGCAGCCTCTTCAATCCTGGACACGTTATACGTTACAGACTTCCGCAGATACTCCGAACTCACCTCCTCTATGCTATATATTACACCCAGCAAGAGCGTGCAGATCCGATTTTTCGAAAGATCAATTCAAGGCTGCACGAGCATTCATCTAATCGCATCGACGTGGCCAAGAAGAAACGCCTGGTGTACAAAGAGAAATAACTAGCGGTAGTAGCTGGAGTAGCGTAAGGACTTTGTTAAAGTCTGTGCGGTGCGTTTGGCGACCATAACTCAGGTGCGATCAGGCGACGGGGTTAAGTTATGCAAGAGCCTCCTTGAATACATAACGCATACTCGGTAAGGTCAAACGCAGTGACATTTGAAAGACAGCTTTCACCCATGTCGCACTTACTTTCTTCCTATTTTCGATTTGCTGGAGAGCAGGGCGCGGTCCGATCGCGCACCGTACGTGTGCAGCGTTCACCGATACCATCGAGAATATCTCATGTTGTCTCGAAATTGCGGACACATGTGTACATTACGTGAATAGGCGAGAGTCAGCCAGGGTTGACTGGGTAACGTGAACTCTCATAATTCCCGCTCTATTCAATTGACTGTACAAAACTCGTGAGCAATGGGTTCTACATGCTCTTCTTCGGTTGTCCCCTATTTTCACTGTTGGTACGTGCCTCCAACCGGAGAAGCAGTACATAAGTTTGGTCCATCGTCTCGTTTCGTTTTTTTTAAATACATATTAATGTGCTTACTTACACCTGCGTTGTGCCCACCAGATGTATAACGTGAATTTATGAATACCAAAGTCTTTCTTACCTAAGTGGGTTGTTTCGCGTTTTCACTTTCTCTGTCTTTCTGACTCTTGATCTCGTTCGTCAAGCTGCTCGTTCTGCTTATTGGTCCGTCGATCGTTGACCGTGACACAAATCTGCCTCCGTGTATTCATTAAGTTATAAATTTGTCTTCACTGTTTTTTTTTTTCATCGGTCTACGCCCCGTTTTTCACGATACAGTATATAGTTGAGCATGTAATGAGTATGTAAATAAAGATTTCAGATTAAAAGTAACTCTTGATGCTGGTGCTTCGGGCTCTAATTCTAAGATCTATCGAGTATTAGACATGGGCAATTAGTCAATTAGCTACTGAATAAATTTGCTCTGAAGAAAGCTGAACGCTACGCGTAAATTTGATGAGAGGATTATGGTCTAAATCAGCTTTCAGGTGTAACTCGATCCAGGATTGTATTCTATACCGACGTTAATGGCGTTAAAGAATACCAGATCTTTGAATTTTAAAAAAAAACCACGTTTTCTCAATAGCCCACAAATCTACGCAAAATTGAATACAAATTCGATCGCATTGGTTAAATTATTGAAGTGCTCATCCCGATCACTTATCAAAGGACTATATTCTATATGATCAAGCTTAGCCACGAGCCTCGAGAATTTTGGCTGCTCAACCGAGAATTTTCAGCTAGTCTATATTTAGCGGAGTTGGCATAGCTACCGGTTCGCGAAAACCAGTGTTGGCGACTAATGCTTGGCCGCTCAAGGTCGACCAGAGGTCTCTGAACGAGCATTGCAGAGCGCTTCGGGAGTGAAAAAAATTTGTTATGCTGAAATTGGAATCAATTTTCCAACATTCGTTAGTCTGTTTTCCCTGACGACAACCGTATCGGTTCAAAGTTCACGTGTCGAGCCGCAGGCCTCTTTTACGAAACGCGTCTCATAATCCGACGCACAGTAATAAACAGTGTTGCAATTTTAATGACTGCGTTAATGCTAGGAGTAAATGAACCATCGCACATTTGTCTCGCACATTTCCACATCTTGGATTACAAACATATATTTTCACATTTATTTTTATTTTCTATCATCATCGGTTTGACATTTTCAAGAAACTCGTGTGCCTTATATGAATATACAAATTTAATCACAAACCTAGTTTTATTCACACAATTTGTAATCGTCTTTCGAAATATAAGTGCATGTTAGTTAAAGGCCATACTCTCTACGGCCCGATACTTCTGTAACAGTTGAATGAAGTCAACGTAAATGTTGCGAGGCATGCAAACCTTTGAAAACTGAAATTACGTGCAGCGTGGTTACAAGTAGCATACTCGAGGTGAAAGGGGAATGAAACTCGAATAAATAACCTCTGGCCCACCCCTTAGATTGGAATCTGCACGCCTACGGTTAACGCAGCCAAGATTGATCGATGTCATGTATAGAGAGACACGTGATCAGACCCTGACTTACGTACGGCAGATAAACTTGAATATATCCGCATAAGGGGCGTTCCGGTAGTTGCTCTTCGAGTCGTAAGCACCTAAAAACTGACTCTCCTAGATGCCCCGGGACTAAGCGTGAACGGAAATCCTTGAAACACTTTCATAGGATAGTGGCATTTTTCATTACCACGAAGGATAACCGTATCATATATTATTATATTATACATTATTATATATTCAACGCGAAATGCTTAGAGCAGTTCCGTTGCGGATTAAATACTAAACATGTTTTTCGTACCCATTTGACGAGAATTTTGCAAGAGCGTATCAGAATTCGTTCCACAAAAATGATGAAATGAACTTACCGTTCTTTCGAAATCCTCTCCAATCCAGCAGCTACGTTTCCCTTCATAACCCATAGACTGGCATTCTCAATCAGAGGCTATAAAATCCTTTACCCGGGTCTCTTTGGCCCGCTTTTTAAATGGAAATTGGCTACAGTGGTCCTGATAATTTTCCAAACCCCGACATCGAGCGAACTCGACTATCGTTTTTACGGATCGGCATAAATTAGTTCGCAGAGACTTGATACCAACGGCTAATGGTCTGGAACCTCCGGACCTTCGGTGTAGTCCCAAAAGGCCGCGTCCTTTCGAGGACCGTCGACGTCTTGTTTCGAAGGTACGACCTGCGGCTCCTCGGCGAGATCTCGTTCGGAACCCAGACACTTGACACTCCCGTAGCCGCGGTTGTGTGCGGGTATTGAAATCTAGGGTGCAGCCTCGCGGAGTGGTTCGCCTTGGAGTACAGATGCCGCATTCCACGACATTTGCACGGTTCTCTCCTCGCGGCGGGTTCGCCATTGTAAACCTTTGGCGGCAGATGTGTGTACTTAAAACCAGGGAATACGCACCTACGACGTGTCCTCTCCCCCGATGTACCGTTCCTCCAAGAACGTCCGCATGTCTATGACGGGAAATTATACAACGTACGTACCGTTACTGTACTTACATGCAAATCACCGCTTCTGAACTCTGTTCCACGTGCCGGCGATTGACCAGCTCATGTTTTTAGAGCATTACCACCTCGTCGTCAATTCATGAATCGTTCAGCCGTTCTACGCCTGGCTAATGACAATCTGAATATTTTAAACGAAACGTTTTGTCACTAGGCAGAAAACAAAACAACTTTTTTGTATAAGATTTTACAATCCGTCTTACTCACCTTTCGATCACTCGTGCTATATGCACTCTGCGATTATTGGTATAATACAATATTCTCCGGAGGCAAGGATCCTCCCTCCGAAACTCGCTTCTGGAGATTCTTTGATCTGCCAAAATTTACTAAAGTTCATTAAAATTCGTAAGATATTTACTCGAAATTACGGTGCATAAGAATGATCGCAAATAAATGTCAGGATGAACACAGTATTTCTCGATGGTAAATTGTTTCACAAATGATAAAAAAAAAGAATAATGATACAGAGAAAAATAAATTTTTAACATGGTTTTTAGTTTACAATTAATATGAGATTGAAAAATTGATTTCACCATTATTTTTTTTTTTTTTTTCTTTCATTTTTGTTATACAAATCAGAAATTTTCAAGGTAATCAATTCCATCATTTCTTATACTGAAAAAGAATCTCTCTGAGTTGCTACGTTAAAGCTTATCTAATTCACGAGGTATTATTCAACCAGTTGCACAAAACAATTTCATTACGACCGAAATTCCGCTATAGGTAGGTATATATACATCGTCAATCAATGCCAAGAGCACCAGAGGGGTTATCCACCGATTTCTTACAACGATTTTCCACTTGGAGTGAATTTGAATATAATTTACGTGTCGAAATAATTTCACTTCCTCAAATTCGCTCAAAGAATTCTCAAAATCAAACGATTATATGAACAATTTAATTCAACTTTCTCAGACCTCATCAAACAACAAAGTACTCGTCAAACGTTGGATTATTTTTAACAATAATCACAGGACCTATCATAATCGATGAAAGGTTTTAAAATCGATCGTCGGAGAGGGTAAGTTAAGCATTTGATATTATCAATTAGATCACCAGGTGTGTTAATTTCTGTAATTTCCAGGCCTTTCAACGTTCTTGATTAGACCAAGAAATATGTGCTTAAACTTTTTGTACGTGAACAGTTTTAGAAAAATCTTTAATTCTCTGTAAATTCAATAAAATTTCTGAAAAAAGAACACCTTCCATCCTGCTTTCATATTCCAATTAAACATCCAATTAATAGGAAATAATCGAGTCAAAGGTTCCAGCACGAGATTATTATATAACGTATGATCTCGGGATTTGATTGCCTTCGAACTTTTTGATCATAGTTATACTTTCGAAATGTGAGATGCCTGTATAATTTTACGTGAAGAGACAACAGTATCTCAGACACTGTTTCCGTAACATTCCGATTAATCGTCACCGGGAATAACATTTCTTGTCGTGATTCGGCTAAAACTTGTAAAACACCTACGTAAAATTTGTAAAATTTCCGGTTTTTTAATCGAATTCTACTCGGATTCCAGAGGCATGAAAATCCCTGACCTTTTCTAGCTTTCCAGACTTGGGATAAGCCACATTCCTATACCTGTTACTACCGGGTGATATTTCAGCAGTAGCTATTCCTTCACAGTTTTAATTTATGTTAAGCGCGAGTGATTTTTAGCGACTGTACAAGACTCGCGAGGTATTGATTCAAGGAAATGTCAACAAATATTACATGATTCTTGAAATTTATTATCGTTTTGAAAACCGACGTTACGCCGATCGCGCCAGTAGCAAGTTTCGTAATTAACGGTTGCAAAAATTATCACGGCGACGATAATTATAATTTCTGCAGTACGGGCAGTAAACGGAGAAAGGCGATGAAGCGTATTTGTCTATCTAAATAAATTCAACGTGTCCACGTACTTCACTTGCCACAAGTAAATAGAAACACTTTCGATTCTCCGACGCACATAACTGCACCTGGCGGTCATCACACTGAATAAGCGTGATCGCAGCGATCGGTTACAGTCATTGTTACAATCCCGTAGCTAAACTGAAGGTTAATCGGAAATTGTTCAAATTGTTAAACGAGACGTAATACCCGGGTGAAAAAAAACCACCCGTAACAGTCAAGGCACGGTAATAATTCGCGAATAATTCATTCAAAACGGTTATAGAAATGTATTCGACCAGGTACGACGTGCGGGTTATCAGCGATAGATCTGAGAAATCGTTAAACCGTCGCGACAATGAGTCAAAATAATTTACGATCGAACTCGCACCGCTCATAGACACTAAAATTAATTATTACCACAATCTGAGAAGATGCGAGCTGCCTTTCTCAACATTTTAATAACGTTCTACGACTACGTAATAATTGCTCTTTAAACACGGGTGAGCGTAAGATGGATAGGTGAGGGGGCTTCGCAGCGTTTCAGCGGCACGATATTTCTCCCATTGCAAACCATCGCCAGGCACGAATACCCCGACTTCGAAAGATTTTCGCAATCTCTTTTCTGTCCTACGTACGATGCATGCAGATATAGATCCGCACAAGTATAAGTTATGACATATGGCAGACGAAGCTCGGAATCGTTGCGATTCGAGGCGTTCGCCTCCGCGTGTGATAAAATCGCGATCGAAACGATCGGAGGAAATTGAAACGGATCCGAAAATTCATTCCGTATGCGTGAACGCGGTATGCAGCTGAAATATATCGGTCAGTTTCTAACTCCGTCATCCCGCTCTTTCCCACCTCTCTTCAGAAGGCAGGCAAACTCTGGTCTGGTACGTCCTCCGAAATCGAAAAACCTGTTTGGTATTTCGATCGTCGGTTCGTGACGCTGTAGTCTCGGTGGTACACTTTCTACAACTCGCGACGCGGCGCTTCGCCATGTTGGTACTCGTGCTCGTTCGAAAGGTCGAGGCTATAGCGACGGACTTGAAGGCGGTATAATAAAGAATTAATTTTTCATCGCTTAAATCGCAGGAAAACTTACATTACAATAAGAGAAAAAAAAAAACAAAAAACGAGTCACCATTATCGACCTTACCCTGAATATCAAACCTTCGATGCCGATCGCAGCATGTAATATTTTTCTACAGACGTATCCCCTGCATATTTTGCCTTGCTCTCATTTATTGCTATTATAGACAAGAGCCACGGATAATCAAGTCATTCCAGCTCTGAGATAGAACCAAGTTTTCTCGTGTGTACTTTTGATTCCGTTCCTACATCTCATCGAGCCAGAAAAATTACAAAAATTTTCCAATTCAATTCAAAATCTAATTTTCAGTGGAAAGACAAAGAAAAAAAAAAACAGAAATCCGTAAAAGACCGAGGATATTTCGAGAACGGAAGTGACACTGCTGATATGCTTAGTCAATACGAAAATCCCGTGGCAGAAATTTTCGTTTTGTATGCACAAGAGCGGCTCTTCAGCCTCGGTGTAAATCTAGCCGAAGTGTAGGAGTGTGGTGGGTACGGATCGGAGCCTCGGCATGGATAGACTAAGAAAAGGAGACGGCACCATCGTAAGGTGTCAACAACCTTACCGAATAGAGCTCGATTGTAGGTAGGTACCTGTATAAGACTGATACAAGGACCGGGATGCTGCAGGCGTTCTGCGTCTTCACTTTCACTACTGCATCTCGGCGATGATATCCGAGGCTGTCGCTCCGCCCACGATGCACCCTGCACTCTGCATCCTGCAGCCCCCGGAGTCGTCGACACCGAGGCGAAGATGGACGCGTGGAACCGGAGGATCTGCGCATGCATCGCAACGGCGAACGTACGGAGAATCGGAGATTGTGCAATTGGCACCGAGAAAATACACGTTTCGCGGCACGCGTCGTGCGTCTGACGCGCGTATTCACGCTTCGAAATATTAATCAGGATTTACCGGCGCAGCTAGCTCGACGAACGGCGCAATCGTACCGTTATCCGGAAGTCGGAGTTATACCAACTCTCTGCACCATTGCAACGCGACACGGCTACCGTTGTATCCTACCGTGGCCAAAGAAAATCCAAGAAGAGTCGACGGCGGGACGTGACTCACGGAACAAAGGGACGTTCTTTCGATTGTTCTTTGCTCGGCGCGTGACTTGGAGGGTTCCTTCGTTTTCTCACATGGCGAGTTCCCAACCTCCCGGTTATAAATGGTCCTACATATGTACAAAAAAGGACCGGCACACACCGAATCGGCGATGGGTCAAATTATCAACGCGTCGAGTACAATCTTTCTCTTTTCTACGATTCATCTGCACGTATAACGCGCCTCCCTGACGCAATTTATTGTAAGAATGTGTAGCTTCGACGGAGGGAAAAAAAAGTCACTCTGCAAAGAATGTCGTATCTGTGATTCTCGGAAAGCTGGCTCTCGTTTTTTTTTTTTCTTGTTTTTATTTCACTTCACAAATTGCGTAATGCGAAAGGAATCGTTCGAATAAACTATATGCATTAAGCGAACCTCAAAACTGAGCGGTAGATTGAGATCTGAGTATTTGTGATTACCTGTTGAATCCGTTTCGAACCCCATCGTTCTCTTTCATTCGTTTTAGGATGCTTCTGGATCTATCTGGTTTGAGAATCGAGAAGCCGACTAGATTCCAGAAGTCTTGAGTTCACTCCATTTGTTTGGCAAGGAAATTTTGTTCTCGCAGAATATCACCGTTTTTGCAGTGAACGGTACCAACTTCATGTCAAATTGAAATACGTGTACGAGTATGTAACGAAAGAAAAAAAAAAAAAAGAAAAAATGAAAAATTACGACACAGGTATAATCAATCATGCGCTATAAGAAAAATGAAGCCAAAAACCAATTGGACCCATTATCTAAGTTTCTTTTACCTTTGCCCGTGTGTTATGTAAAGCATATTATTATATACCAATTCGATGTCCGTAAAACGTTACTTGTTTCCAATCTTCCGGACCACGTATGCATGAGTCAAGCTACATAAGCACATGGAAGTATGTAGAATGTAAACTTAACTTCCTTGTGCGTGAGATATTTATTAATTTGTTCACGAAAACAGGTCCACATTTGTTTAAAATTATTTATTGGGAATCACGCAATATGACAAATTTTACCACATATAGACATCATCTTCGGTCAATCGGACACCATCTTTGACTCTCCGCGACTCCGGTATGATAGATATAAGAATCAACGTAGCCGCCGCCGCGAGCAAGCAATTTATTCGGAGGTAGTTTTAAACTATGAACGATTCATCCGCAGATGTTCTATACCCACCGAAGGTAGAGTTCTTCAAGGACTCTCTGGACGGATTTCTCCTTTCGCTGAAGATTCAACCTGTCGCCGAATGTTCCTCTCGCAAATAATCTTTCGCGGCTACCGTATCGTGCAGAAAAGTAGATGCGTTGCAATAATTGAGTGATCTCGGGCATCTTTAACTGTATATCAGCAAAAAGCAAAGTACAATTATGAAGTAATCGGCGATGCGGGTATTTCGATGTTCCACAGTAAGAGCATCGTAAATACGGGTACCATGTACATTGCGCAGGGATAGAACTACCGTTTGATTTTCAATTTGAATAGGCATAACCTTCACAACCGTCGTCTAACACAGCGCGGATTATACATATATACGTAGATGAAAGAGAGGAATAGATTCTTTGCGCGTTGCGGAAGGCCGGCATGAATATTTATTCGAATGAAATTCGATTTACTAGAGCATGCCGCCTCGGGGCGGGAGCCTGGAGCTGAGTCAGTCGATGACTGTGATCGGGATGGCCTTCGTCTCCTCTAGTCCTGTTTTACCTTTTTGCATGCCGACTTTATACCCGCCATATAATGTATAATATCATCTATGCACCCCCACCACCTGATGTTAAAACGGACCGGAGCCTGAGACACCGAAGGAAATACTTTTCTTCTTAACTTTATCTTGGGAAGATATCCAAACGGGCTCAGACCCTTCGCCATAACCCGATAGTCCAGTCTTTCAGCGTCTTATCAAAGGCTGGAAATGCACAAGGAGAACCAAAGGCGCATTATCCAGCGAATAACTAATTTAGGCAAGCCAGCTGAAAACTTGGACAACTGTGAAAGGCTCCAAGCACACGTGCTAGATCGCTTCGAGGGACACATGTACAAGCCCCTCGAATAAGCAAGTAGTGAAACGGACTTGAGACTCCCTAAAACCAAGGAACCGTGTCCTGCAGCAATTATTGTACTCCGTATCATTCGGACCACCTTTATAGCCCGGAGCTTTGTGCCAGCGGGTTTGAAGTGTTTTTTTTCTCTTATTTCTCAGGCCCAACGCGGCCTACCCGCCCATATCGAAGCCCGAGGCCGGTTCAAGATCATTTCTCTCGAGATGAGATGGAACAAGAATGAAAAGTCCTGCGGTCCTTAACGAGCGGCCTTTAAATATGTCCATCTAAACATAGTGGAAGTTTTTGCTACATTATGGTTTCCCCCAAATCCGGGCATTTCGATATTGTATATTTTCAGTCGAGCCCCTCTTTCAACAATTCCCAAGACAGCCCGAGAGAGGCTTATCGTTAGCCGTATGGAGGGGGAAGAGGCACGTGACCAATGACTTATATAAATGTGGGCACACACAGGGCGCCAACACAGTCTTTCGTGCCAGGGGCTGGTGACTAGCTAGTGATTTTTTTTTAATTTAAAAATAAAATAAAAACAACAAGATTAAAAAAACGTTTTCTTTGACCTAACTTTAACACATTCAAGAACGCATCATGAGGTCGTACTTTGTGCTAGCGGCCATCCTTCTCGCCGGTACGTAGATTTGATTTGAATACATTCGCGAATGCGCGTCCGAGATTCAAATTTTACTGTACAGTGTGACCCAGTGCAGCGGCAAGTGTGTGACAAGGGTGCAGTAAATATATATATTTATTCCTTCAATTCGGTACATTATTTTATTAATGTAATTTTTTATTAATGAAAGTAATTTCGTTGGTAAAATAATCCACCGAATCCAAGGAATCGAGGAAGAGAAAGAAAAAAAGAAAAATAACAAAATCGCGAGTTTACTTACAATCGAGAAACTTTACTTCTAGCATATCGCGGCTAACAGAGAATCAAATAAGAGTGTTTCACTCATTATTAATAGCTTTTTAACGACTGATTTCGCCGAACACTGCACTTACCAGCCTGAAAAACATCCGCCTTGTCGCACTTTCGAAATTTTTTTTTCTATGAAACTTTGAGTAAAAATGACGAACCCACGGTTAAATGAGTCAATATTAAATGTAGCTAAAAAAATTAAGAGTAAAAGGCGGGAGGAATTGGACCGCATAAGAAACGAGATCGGGCCCACTTTTCGGGCCAATTTGTATCCCACTTTTGTATATAATGAATATGAAAGCGAGCATAAGTTACATACGCAGAGGTATTTTCGTTTTGAGACGGAGATATCGTACACGTACATACTCATGCGTACGAGTGGTATAAGATATAAGGTATACGTATAGGTATAAATACCTACGTGGGCATTTCTGAGGTGCGCACTGCGAGTGAACGGGATGCTGAGAGACCGCGATCGCGAACCGGGCCTAAGAGTGAAAGTGTCTGGCGAAAGTCTTTGTACAGCCAACCTTACGTAAGATATTTAGTTATTCATAAGGCCCAGCCTACTCGGAGTCGCGCTCATATATGCTCGTTAGATAATAATTCGAGAGATGGAAAGAGAAAGACAGAGAGAGACGCATTGCCACATATTTCATGCACGATTCTTCACCCAGTTTTTACAAGCCTCGCGGACCGCGCATAATCAGGAATCACCATTGGCACGTTGTAATAATTTACATCCGAAGCGACGATACATGCATAATTCATCAAGCATGCAGAACCGTTCTTCGCAGTTTACTGATCCATCTTTAGCCGTGCAGTAACCGGCTGGTATATAATTCACTGATCGAGCGGTAATTTTGTTATTATATTCCACACGACTCGAGCCCGGGCAAGAGGAAGAAAAAAGAAACCAGAGATCAAAATAGACGCCGTGTATCCTGTTCGTTACGTAATATTGCAAACTATACCCTTTTCGTTTGATCTCTCAGTCCGCGTATATTCGCTCATAATCTATTGACAGTAAAAATCTTTCAGCCGCCTGCAGTGCTCAGGAGAGCTTCAAATGTCCCGACGACTTCGGATTCTACCCTCACCAAATTTCCTGCGACAAGTACTGGAAGTGCGACAACGGAGTCGCTGAACTCAAGACCTGCGGAAACGGACTCGCCTTCGATGCGACCGACAGCAAATTCTTGACCGAAAACTGCGACTACCTTCACAACGTAAAGTGCGAAGAGAGGACGCAGCTCGAACCGGCAATCAGTGCCCCGCACTGCTCACGCCTTTACGGAATCTTCGGCGATGACGACAAATGCGACGTATTCTGGAACTGCTGGAACGGTGAAGCTTCCCGCTACCAGTGCAGCCCTGGACTCGCCTACGACCGTGAAGCCCGTGTCTGCATGTGGGCCGACCAGGTCCCCGAGTGCAGAAACGACGGTACAAATATTTTCCAATGTCGCTTATACACGTTTCGACGACAATTTTTAACGTACTTGATATTTTTTCCTCTTGTATATACATCATCGACGGCACGGTTGATTTGACTTAATCGGAAGTCCCGTGAAATTCCCAAAACAGTAAAATCACAGTATATAGAGAAGTGCAAAAATTTGGAGAACAGAATATCATACCGGAAATACTTTATTTCTGTGACTTTGGTCAATAGACGCAGAACAGAGTTCGAACCGTTCTAAAAACGGTATTTCAATAATATCGGTTTCACAGAAGATGAGTTTAAATTTTAATCGAACAAAACATTTGCTTGCAATGTTTTCGTTTTTTTTTTTTTTCTTTTACACGCGAGTCGTAACGTTTTCGAAGAATTAAACCTTGATGAATCAGAACGCTGAAAAAAAGTACAGCTCACAATTTCGCTCGACGATGGAAAGCGTGAGTTTGCCCGACACCGTGAATTCACCAAAAACCAGCGAGTAGTACGATCCAACAACACGTCAGCCGGGCGAGTAGAAAACGAAACAGCGATCAGCCGCGTAGTAGCAAAATCTTATATGGTCAGCCTCGGTTGCGAGAGATGCTGGTCGGCCGGATGGGTGAAAACGCGCGTGTCAGTCGGAGTGGTAGAACCGTGCCTAATCAGCCGCGGTATGCGGACGGCGAGCGGTTAACGGCAGTAGTAAAACCGCTGTTAGTGAGCCGCGAGTAAAAGGGCCAAAAGTTCGCGTGGCATTCACTTCAATAATATCAGCGATGCCGTTGAAATGGCATTGCCAAAATTCGAATGTCATTTTACCGCGAACAAAAATCTTGCGGCGTATGACCGGACTATTGATCAATGAGTCACAAAAACATGCGCACGAATCTATAAGGAGAGAATAATTGACGAACATTGTAATTAACTATCCACTCATGTATTTTTGCTCATCAATCATTGACGCTAAATGGAATATTTCCCATCCGTTATTGCAGAGGTTGCCGGAGGATTCACCTGCCCAGCTGCCGGCGAAGTTAGCGGAGCTACCGGAAGCTTCTCCAGACACGCTCATCCCGAAGACTGCAGAAAGTATTACATCTGCATGGAGGGTGTTGCCAGGGAATATGGTTGTCCCATTGGTACCGTATTCAAAATTGGCGACAGCGATGGCAGCGGCGCCTGCTCAGAACCCGAAGATGTTCCCGGATGGTGAGCAATAAATTAAATTTCAGCTACCGCATACTGGTGATATTTTTGTCTTAAGGTATACATGTGGTTTTGGGAATGTAGTTCTATGTTCTCCCTGGTAATTACTCTCACGGTATTTGTATACTTATTGCATTTTTAAAAGCGTCCATACTTTGTCAACTGTTATCTTATTCTTCGATGTCTATTTTCTCTCTCACACTTTTCGTTTCTTCTAAAGTTTATTAGGCAAAAAACTGAAGCACGAACAATTAGCATGTCGATGAATGATGTACCCGGTTTTGTATGCACGTTTACTGTCTCTCAATAATCGTGCATCAAAATACGGTGCTAAACGTGGCCCTCGACTGAATCTGAACTTATTGTCAATTCATAGTGTGCCTAGCTTCGACTAAACACAATTGTCTTAACGTGCGTAACTTTTTATTAACCATTAATCTTGGAATAATACCTCTGTCTCTGAGACGAAGGACCGAATTGCATGAAAGCGGAAAAAACCTACTATATTCTTATAGTAAGAAAGCTCGCCGTTCAAGAGTTCGCGATGTTAATTTTCTTACATACTTGGCACGTTTTTGAAAGGCATGCAAAGCTTAATCTCGTTCTAACATCCCAGTTGATGCCCACGTATGTCCTTCATTCCCCGATTTCCGGTTCTGCTTTGCAGTGAGGATTACTACGGTGATTTGGACCTGAAGAGCATCAGAAAGAGCGAACTCTTGGCTGGAATCCAAAGCTCGGGCGAATCCCGAAACACCCCGAAGCCAAATCAGAGCAAACCCAGGCCCAACGCCTCCGTCCCCGCCAGGCCCTCTGCCCCTGTCACGGAATAATTTATTTGAACGATCACGAGTAAAAATATTAAATTGAGCAAAGAGTACTCGAGAAAGAGTGGGGTCCAGTGCTTAAATTATTACTACTGATATTCACAATTTGAATTTTGGTTTGAAACACTCTGAACTACGTTCTATTATTTTTTTTATTTTTCTATTTTTCTATTTTTATTTCCTTGGGCCCGTGACATCGAATCTTTTTGTAATAAATAACATCGACAAAACTCTTAATTGATGTACCCTTGCAGCAACCAAACAAAAAAAAAGAACTCCCCGAAAAAAACCCTGAACCCACCCCTGCTCACGTATTTTTAAATAAAAAGAAGAAAACACAAAATAAAAAAAATCTCAAAAATTAATCACCGTATTTTTCTTGTTTCGCTTCCATTACACGTTCACATAATCTCTCTATAATATGTATTTTTTATCCAATCTCCTCTCTGTTGACTGTATTTTTTTTTTTTTTTTTGTTGCATGTTATTATAGTGATGTGGTGATGTGAAATGTGTGTAATACCTGTCTATTTACCTCGTTTGTGACTACATACCTACTTAAATAATGTCTATTATCACTATTAAAACTTTTAATTCTAGGTATTCTCGTAGTTCCTCAATGTCTTGATTTTAGACGTTGTATATGCACGTTCTTCGATTTTACTAACGTGTCTAATTTCATCTGTTGTCTGCGGATCTTTTTCTGTGCTAATATTCTGACCATATTCCGGCATCGATGACAAGTCTGAAAATGATATCATCATTAGCCAGATATTGCTGATCAATTTTCTATTACCTATTTAGAATTTTATACAAGTCGAGGTAATATCAATAAAAGGGTAGGTAGATGGATAAATCTCTCTTATAATATTATCATGACTCCATCATGAAAATACTCATCATTTCTTATAGCTTTCTCAGAAATCTTTCCGCTAAGGTAATATTTATGAATATCAACCACATTTATATTTAATTGCTAATTATTCGGGTAAATCGTGCGTAGAACTAATAGTACGAAATTGATTGGAACGTTCTAAATTTATAAATACATTTCTTCAGTGAGGATTACTATGGAGAAGTCGATGTGAAGGCTCTGCGTAAGCTGGGATTCAGAAAATAGAACACTGTAGTTCCAACCATCACTGACGAAGCTCAAGCAAATGCAAAAGAAGATAAAACCGTCTGTAACAGTACTGTTTTACTTAACCTCCATTTTATGTAAACTGCATCTCTGGTCACGCTCTCTAGCTGTTGCAGCCTTCTCGCTGCAGTTCTCATGCATTTTTTGCCTTATTTTATGCATTATTATTATTATTATTATCATCCTTATTATGATATTATTATTATTTTTATTATTATTATTAAGAAACTACTCCCAGAAAAATAATCATGTTAATCGAATAGACGTTTATCTGTTCGTGAACCTGATAAGACAATTTATTTGCTGTGAAGTTCAATTTTTATCAATCTTGAATAAAATTTAGTAACCAAAGTAAATGATTGATTGACGAATTTTCTTCGGCTAAATAAATTTTTTAACAGGTACAGCATTAGATGACAAATTTTTTTCTGGGTGTAGGTGTTGATATGTTGTAAATAAATTGAAGAAACTTAATGAAAAAAGTAAGATGACTCGAAAAAACTTATTTATTCTCAAAGCATTTCGTTATTTAGTTATACGATACTTTTTTATCAAACGCAAATATCGCGCAGTTTCAAAACCAAAATTTTACATTTACATGAATATCAACGGATTCATTCAAATCTCCTGGCACATTTCTTTTCCCGTAAAACCAATGTCGTCTACAACATGCAGAGTACGCTATATCTAGGTATACAAATATGCGGAAATATCGTGTGCAACGTAAACAATCTTTACACATTTCTAGCTTCGCGAATATTTTCGACAGAACAGTACTCAAACATTATTGCACGCATTAGTGGTTTATGATCGGTAGGTTTAGAATGAACCCGCCGCACGAAATACTTCAACTCTCTCTGAAGACAGACGCTAATAATCTTTGCAATGGAAAAAAACGATTTGGTAAATTCTATACACAGGCATGACTTACTAATGCTTACGCGTGCCTAGTGATTCTGTTACAAAAGCTAAAAAACAAATATTATTGTGATGCTGATAAGCGATGAGTTTTGTAATAATTAGTTTTTTTTAACTTTATTTTTATTCTTTACCACAACTGAAACGCACCGATGTAATTTTATTACTATAAAGCAAACTTATTTTACATGAAAATACATATTTAAAAACTTGAGCCCCTTCCCTATTGTCATGTGCATTATATTCGTATTTATACAATACAGTATTATTGTCGACATTCACACTTATTGGGAAGAAACTGATGGAACTTTACAGGGTTTTTGTTCAATAAAAACTCGTCTGATAATCGAATCTCCAATAATTTTTACAAAACCACAGTTACAGCATATCAAAGAGTCTACAATATTGATAAAAATAATTTAATCTTCAATATTTTACTATTTTCTTGCTCTTCTTTTCTTCAATCGATCAATTGCAATATTTATTATATTCCTAACTATCATATAGATACAGTGCGACACGTTATCCGTCCCATACTTCTTCAAACCTGATTCTTGTCTACACAAATTCATTAAGGCCGATTGATTGAAATGTCTTGCGTTTGTGTAAAAGGCTATACAATATGAAATGAATAAACTCATGTGGCACCTGGAATCATACGTTGCATACAATGATGCTGATCCTAGGTTTTGCATGAATTGTCTATTTCATTTATTTCGTCGACAATAACAAAAAAAAAAAGAAAAATCCCACTGAATGAAAACAAAACTTTAGTTCTTAATTTGAAGAATTTTTGTTTCATCTTCAGAAATTAGAGTTTTTTTCAATGCTGGAAGCCACAAGGTTTGTGCATCACTCAGTACTCTTCCAAATAAGGACCGGATCCACTTTCACAGCTCCAAATGTTCAATAATTCGCTTAATAATTGGTAAGATACTCGGATTTCGCATGGGTAATTAGGAAGACCATGCTGGACTTATTTTCGATTTTTTCTCGTTAGTTTATGTTTTTCATTATACGTACAAGATTCGCAGATGGCTCCGGTTTCCACAATTTTTTATACGGGGGAATAAATACGAAGCGTTTCTAATATTTTCAATCTTTTTTTTTGTTGATAGTGCTAGTCCAGAATCATTGTTTAAGCCCAGTTACCTAGAGATTCTGCACCGACATTAATCTCTTCATCCAAATAATTTTTTTTTTTATCTAAATGCTACGAACTGCAAACGGTCACTGCAAGACTGCCGCGTTGGCAGCAATGCTAGGATTATTCACAACCTCCCCGAGGCTTTCCAAAAGCTCTTTTCTGTAATCGTCAAAGTCGCCGTCGATTTCGTTGATTCGTTGATCTTCAATGACGTATAGGCAACAACTCGTCTCACGAATGAGTCGTTCGTCATGAGAAACTATGATCACACCACCCTTATATTCGTTCATAGCCTCGGCTAAAGCATCAATTGATTCAATATCCAGATTATTCGTAGGTTCATCGAGAATAACGACATCAGGAGCATTAAGGCAGAGTTCCGCTAACGCAACGCGCGCTTTCTGCCCACCGGAAAGATCTTTCATCTTTATTGTATGAGCGTGGGAACTTAATCCAAATGTTCCCAATTGTTTCCTAGCTTTTTCATAAGGCAAATCGAAGAGTCTCATCAAGTATTCCGACGGCGTTTCTTCGGCTGTCAAGTGCTCTCCAGAATGCTGATCAAATTTACCTATCCTCTAAAAATTGAGGAGTGGTTAGTAACAAGCTAACCGACAGTTTCAATAAGAAAGCTCATGTTTCACATACCAAGCGATGATTTTTAATCAAATCTCCTTGTTGCGGCTCAAGCTTTCCAGTTAAAAGTTTTAAAAAGGTTGACTTTCCAACACCGTTAGGACCAACGATTGCTATTCGAGAGCTCAAATCTATACCAAAATCTACATTGATAAATAGCGGTTTCTGGCCCGCATAAGCAAACGTCACGTCTGAAATAAAATATTCTATGTTAGATAGATTCATATTTACTACTAAACATAAATGTCAGTATAAGTATCAGAAAGATGAGTTTACTATGCAGTCCAAGGATAGGCGGCTGCAACGGCGGTGGATCTGGGAAGCTAAATTTGACTAGATACTCCCTAGGCCTTTGCAATAATTCTTGGGGTCCATTATCATCTTCTTGCTTTTGTATTTTCGATTTGTTTTTCTCCTGTTTCCTAGTTAAGGCTTCCTTCTGTTTTTTCTCAGCCTGTTTTTTACTAGATCCCGAAGATTTTAAATCTCTCAACCGTTTTTCTTGCTTTTCCCAAGCCTTAATCTGTTCTTTACGCTTCTGAACGTACATTTTTTTGAACATACTATAATTTCCTTTATAGTAGTATAATTTCTGCTGATCCAAGTGTATAATGTCTGTGCATACATTGTCCAAAAAACTCTGGTCGTGAGATACTATCAGTAAAGTTTTCTTCCAAGCCTGGAGATAATTATCCAACCAAATAACAGCGTTTAGATCTAAATGATTTGTCGGTTCATCAAGTAACAACAGTGTCGGCTCTACAAAAAGAGCCCGAGCCAATGAAACACGCATTCGCCAACCACCGGAGAAATTTTTTGTTGCTCGATCTTGCATAGCACGACTAAACCCTAGACCAGCTAAGATTCTACGTGCTCGAGGTTCTGCTGAGTCAGCGCCGATCGCCTTAAGTTCGTCATAAACCTTGAAACAAAAGAAAGGAAAATGAGCTATCACCAGAAAGTTGTAATAAGTGATACCTAAGTTCTGTAGTAATTAAAATTTGAAATAAATGCGAGTTAACCATGTTATATGTATAATACCTCCTGAAGACGTTCCTGAACCTTGGTATCACCCTGTTCTGCTCTTTCCTCCAGTTTTTTGCATTCTCCCATTAATTCTGTGCGCTTTACATCAGCTTTCAACACTTCTTCTACAGCCGGTGTATCATCTGCGACCACTTCTTGTTCGCAGTAAAGAATATCTATGTTTGGTGGTATGGCAAATGCTCTTTGTGCTATATGGCGAAGCAGTGTTGTCTTACCATGTCTAAAAGCAGAAAGTTAGTTAGGAATGGCTAAAGCTTCTTGTATAAAAATTTCGCATCTTCCAGACACAGGCACTTACGTATGTATCAATATAAAATTCAATACAAAAAATGGCATGGTCGTCAAGTGATCCATATGAAACGCTTTGTTCAAAATAGACAAATATATGCTTACCCATTAGGTCCGACAAGACCGTATCTTCTTCCTTGAGCAATTAAGAGACTAGCATTAGTAAAAAGATCTTTTCCTTTGGCGGCGATGCTGAAATTCTCAACTTTGATATCGACTGCATTATCTAGCTGCTGTTGGCCTCTGCTTTGATTTATACTCTGCGATACGGTAAAATTGGATTCTAATTCGCTGTGTCCTTGGCCACCTTTCTTTGTCATAAGTTCAACAGTAGCTTCATATTCTTGTTGTTTCTTCAATTTCTTTTTTTCCTTATGGGTCAACTTTACCACGAGTTTATCAATGGTTACTTCAGGCAGTTCCTCCATCAGCTTATCGTCACTTATATCTGTGACGAACTCTGGCTTTTTGCTATTCTTCTTATTTTTCTTACCCTTTCGCACCATCTGAGCAGTATATACCTTTTCACCATCCTCATCTGGATCTTCGGAGCCTAGCTCATCGGATAAATCTTCTAACTTGTTCTTGACTTCTTCATCTTCAAAGCGCTCGTCTTTCTTACCATTCTTTTTATTTTTCTTACCCTTATGCTTTGATTGGACAGAACTTGCTTTGCTGGTCGACTCCGCCTCTGATCCCTCATCGCTCAGTCGTGCGATTTCTTTAATTTCATCCCCTGAATTATCGGTGTCAAAGAAATCCGTTTTTTTATTCTTTTTGTTCTTCTTACCTTTTCGGATCATCAGAGTGGCAACGTTTTTTTCTACCTGTTCATCATCAGAGTCTTTGACGGCAAGTTCGGAAATCTCCGCTTCTTCAGCAGAGTTTTCATCGTCGAATAAGTGATCTTTTTTAGCGTTCTTCTTATTCTTTTTGCCCTTTCGAACCAGCTGGGCAGCGTGAATTTTTTCGTTTCGATCCGCGTCCGAATCTTCAACGTATAATTCGTTCTTTTCAGCCTCATCTCCGGAATTCTCACCGTCAAAAAAGTCCCCCTTCTTCGAATTTTTCTTATTTTTCTTACCCTTAGAAACCATCTGGGCACCATGCGTTTTTTGACCAGACTTTTGGACTGGCTCTTTCACGCTCAATTCGGATATTTTTTCCGTTATCTGCCCCGCATCATCGTTATCATCGAAGTCTTCTCGTTTTCCACCCTTTTTGTGCTTCTTACTTTTTGACACCTTTTGGGAAGTACTCATTTTCTTCTTTGTAAAAATCAACTACGCAATCCTGCGACTATCCTAACCATAAATCCGGACCACAGACAACTGGATCCTCATGGTCACTTATCGCTCAAGACTCACTACCTAATTGAAGTTGTCGACGATTTTCCAGTCTTCTCACAACCAACAGCGAAAACAGTACTCAATCGCACTAGCTGGTGTTTTACTTTTGAAGCTAGCTTCAATATCCTTCTCTCTAGTTCGAATAGTGCTGCTACGGGTAGCGGTTAGCTTCCGAACCTTCCATTCACTAGCTTGCTTACATGCGTTGTACCCGGGGCTAGTCTATATAATAATTTTTCGATGATGAAGGCACACCGGTAAAAGGACTCACTTACCATCACGAAAACCGTGAATAATACAGAGATAATAGTCTTATTTGTTGAGCCGAGAGATGTTTGTTTTTATGAGAAAATGAGAGATTAGGATAATTGGACATACATAAGAATAAAAAGAACACATATCTAAACAAAAAATATTCAATTCTATAGTATGAGGCAAATTATATTGACTGCAACCAAAGAATATGTATTTGAAACAATTAATCATTTGCAAAGCACTAGTGAAGTAGAGAAAAAGGACAGTTGCTACTAAAAATAATACAGTCAGCAGAGTGACAGTTACACCTATATGAATGCACTGACAAGGAGAGGAAAAAATTATTGTAATCCTTAAAAATATTATATAAATACTTACAACATTGATTGAACGCTTGTACAAAATCCTTTACTTACTATACAGCCCACGACTTTGGTCCCCACGCCTCGTGCGCGGCTTGGACATGCTCCACTTTTTCTCAGAACCAAAAAGTATGATATCAGCGCGCAAAAAACGCGGTCAAACTTGAGCACTTCATTATTTGTTACTAAATTCACTGAAGAACTGAAGGCTTAAAACATCAAGAGTTCTTTACTTTTTTATATTATACCGTATGAAAAATCGTCGTGCAAAAGGCGCATCCGATACGCGTGATTAATCTACGCGCAAAGATGAGCCACCGATTAATCTCTCGAAAAGACCTTGTTGTATTATTATTTGCCGAAAACTCCTGTAGAAACACAGTCTACATCTACATCTTTTTGAATCCAACACATTGCAATCCAGATTGTTGTTCTCCCATGAGAATCGAATCTGCGAGAAAAGTAGGAAGGCATGCATTAGTGTGTGGCGGAATGGTCGGTAGTCGTTTTCGAGCGCCACATCTCTCACTATCTAGCGTACTACGGAACGTGACAGATGACCCAGAGATGCATTTTTCCCATTCAGCTGATTACAGAGATCAATCGAATGAAATGACGATTGATATTGACTTAATAAAAGAATGGAATAAAAAGTGAAAAATAGTTGCCTACTGACAAGAAAAGGAAAATTAGACATGGTTGAAATTTGAACACTCACAAATTGATGGCTAGGATCAACAAAACATATTCTCAGAATTTCGTAGGAAAACGTCGCATGTCCTTGAAGATCACTTCGGATGTACGATGACTTACATTTTGAGATGGCGTTTTGTTGAACCAAAATCTGAGATAAGGTTTTGTTAAACTCATTAGTCGAAATGGTCTGAAAACTTTTATACCGAGTCCTTCAAGTCTTTAAGAAGATGAATCTCTGAGACCACTTAACGTTATGGATTACAAAAGTTAATAATATCGCGGTATGTACATCGCAACTTTCCTACCCCTAGCCAGATTCCCTGAACGGACCCGCGAATGAACGAATATGTTGAAAAGAGGCACACTCACACGCACATGCATAAACTCCGCAACAGATCAGTGCTTGTTATCACCCCATCGAATTTTCCAATTCGAATTCACCAACCTGATGTTCGATTAACAGTCAATGATCAACATTCCCTCTGAAAAAGAAATTAATTTCCCCAGCCTTTTCGACTCGCGTTCATTTTATCGATTCAGCGCTGGTAGCACGGCGCTGACTGTTAAAATTTGTACGGATTCGAAGATTCTTTCAAATTTACAACCGACTGGTGACAACTGCCCAAACAATCGAAGAGCAGAAAGCAATACAACATTTCGCCGAAAATGAGGTAGCAAGAAAAAAAGAACAACTTCCCATATAGAGATAAGTTCGACGAAGAAAGCTGAAGTTTCACATGACACGAAACTCACCTTCATCGCTTACAGACTATTCTAATTTCACTCACTCGTTCTTTCCTTTGACCATACGTCTACGATTTTATCGAATGTAAGTTTGGTCAAGATACAGTGATCAATTCGATCTGGATTCCGTAGCGTCGAAGTACGTCCTTTCCGTTGCGCTGCCCAAAAGCGACTGGCGCCGCGCGAATGCGAATCCGGTGGGAGAATTTCGAGCGAGAACAGAAATACTGACAGTGTCCGATATTCTAAATACATCTGTACTTATTGACTCGCTCATGTCAGGTGTAACTATTAATATGAAGTATGTATGTATATGCAAAAAATATTTTGTTTAAATTGTACAATGGTGATCGATAAACGAGGTCGCCGTGCGCTCGATTTATTATCCTGATTTCATTGCTAGGCCTTCAGTCAATCAAAAATGCACAGGAAAAAACTGGAAAACAACGAGACAGCTAGAACCGTGTTGCGGTTCGACCTGTGGGTCGAACATCATGGTATAAGGTGACAGCGGCAAAGGTTAAACATCAATGGTTGCCGATGATCGAAATAGCGTTTGTTTGGTGTTGTTTATTTGAAACTCTATTCAACCCTATTTCGAGTCGTTTAAACAATCCTTGGACTTATTTCGACGGTAAAATGAGTACCGTCGAATACGACTTGGGCACAGCCGGCGGGCTCATGCCAGTGAGTAACATAACCCTAAACTATCTCAACGGTTTTTTGAAATTGTAAATTATAATCTTCGCAGTTGTTTAATTAGCGTGTTTCTACTTCTACAGCAAATCCAAGCTCTGATAGCACCCCCCGTATCAGAGGAATCAAAAACAACAAAAACGAAGAAAGATAAAGATGAAAAAACTCATCCATACTTCAAGCGACCCGGCCGAGGTCACAACCGAGACTCTTGTGACGCTTGTCGCGATGGAGGAGAGCTCATATGCTGTGACAAATGTCCAGCTTCGTTCCATCTCCAATGTCAGTGAGTGTCCTAACATATCTGTTGTCACACAATTTGCAGTCAAGTTTGCAATGCGAACAACGGAATGACTATAACTATACTAAGTTTAACATTACCCTGTTGTTCGAATTTTCTACTTCACCTTGTGAGTACTTCTGTTATTTGTAGCGATCCTCCATTGGACGCAAGGGATATCCCAAACGGAGAATGGATGTGTCATGCCTGCCGTTGTGCGGATGTTACTAAGAAAGATAGTAGTGCTGGTAAAAGGAAACGGCGAAAATCAGCCTTGGAAACCCTAGCATTGGCTGCTTCCCTCCTGAATCCAAGAGAATTTGAACTTCCACGAGAATTGCAAATCCCAATCACATTCCCTGGAACAGACAAAATAAATCCTTCAGCTGGTAAAAAAGGAAGGCAGCAAAACTCTTGTACAAACAATGGCAAGTTTCAGCTATTAAATGCTTTTATTCGTATTAACAAACTATGCTGTTCCTTTAATAATGCTATCATTTTCCAAGTGGTAAAATTCTTTTATCTCCAAATGACTTTACCTGACAAAAATCTGTAGCAAATAATTGCCCTACAACAAAACTTCCTGGATACTTGTTTGGACATTATATTGACTCAAAATTTGGAAACAAAATATTGTGACTGAAAATATTAAACAGACATTACTATTTATATCTTTATGTATTTATTTATTTACTTTAAAACCAATGGGTAAAGCCGAAATTGTTCTCCACAGACAACTTATCTTACTAACGTAAAAGTAAATACAGAAAATCTTTTGTTACACCCAGTCTAGTACTACAAATTATCGTATTTAAAAATCTATTTTATATCTCCTTTCTTTCATTAGGGAAAAGTCACTGCTTGGATAATGGGTTGATGGTGCCCCTGCCAGCTCGTTTATGCTTTGAATGCGGGAAAAGTTGTCGGAAAGCGCCATTGATAGTTTGCGATTACTGCCCACTATATTTTCACCAGGATTGCCTGGATCCTCCTCTTACAGCATTTCCAAAAGGACGTTGGATGTGTCCCAATCATCCGAACCATTTTATAGACCAAAATTTACTGCCGTCATGTGGTGCTACAGAGCGCCTTAAATTGTGGGATAAGTATGCATCTAAGCGGCTGGATCAACAATCTGTAAAATTGGAATTTCTTCGAAAAGCCCGAGCAACTAATCCACCCTTCAGGGTTAAAGTCAAACTCAATGGAAAAACCAGGGTTCAAGTGCCAACTGCGGTAAAATATCACTATGCGAATCCACCAGAAATTGAACCAAGTAATTTGTATAGAATGAATGATGTAATTCAGCCAACAATGCATCCGACGGAAACGTACAGATCAGAAAAATCACATAATGAACCAGTTAATAATGGTGATGTTATGTCGGACGTAGAAAGCAATCTAGAAAGTAAGCAGGAAAAAAGCAGAGTTAATCAAAGAAGTACAGATGATACAGATATAATAGATAGTTCAATTAGGTATTCGAAAAATATAAGCCAACACTCTGTCAAAGAGGGAGTACAGCTACTGGAGAGACCAGTCTTAGAAGCTTTAGCTCAACAGAGATTAGAACAGATATTGAATCCGATGGGAGACGATTATATGTCTGTTCATTGCCAATCTAGAGCAAGAGCTGTGGTGTTTCCACTGAGTCGAAAGCCAGGAACCCCGACATTCATGACAAGTAGAACACTCAGCATTGGAAATGGAGCTGACTGTGATTTATTATTATCCAAGTATGGAAACTGCCAATGCACGTCATCTAAACATGCTGTCATTTTTTACGATGAGGTAATACACCTAACCATTGTACACTCACATACTACTTGGTAAATTGTACATCTACAAAAGTTTTTTTCTGTAAACAATCTAATAGCACTCTTATCAACATATTCAAAATCCATTTATTCATTTAGTATGCAATGCAATGTTTTTTGTTTAACAAACTGACGTGTACAATTATACTTAATATTAAATTTTAATATCATTTTATGCATTATTTGTATCTTTGGACTTATAATTATAATAATATTTCATTTAGCACAAACATTTCATGAAAATTTTGCTTTCGACTAATTTAAGATGTATACCTAATTGGTAATTATTGATAGATTGAATATGCTACTCTGTATTGTCAACATCCCTGATGAGTCTCTTCAACATTTCACAATCGCCTTAAAATATTTCGTTATAATATTTAAACGCTCAAGGTGTAATACTAGGCAACGATGTAAAAATAATAAGAAAGTATTTTCCTCTAACTTCCATCAGGTATATTGGAATGAACACCGGGCAATCCCGATTCCGTACGTGATTTTGTATTCACTTGATACCCATAAGTAAACATTAAAACGAACACTTTTCCCATTCAATATTTATCACATTATTTTAATTATCTTTTTTTTTCAGACTACTAATCGTTACGAATTGCTAAACTACAGTGAGCATGGGACTACAGTAGATAATATTTTATACTCTTGTGATTACGCAAATCCGGAAAGAACAGAAAGTGAAGGGGAAGAAAAAGCAAGAAGCATATTAAGTAAAGATCAAGAAACTGTAAATGCAATAAAAAATATTGCCAATAAAAACAAAGCATTATTGCCAGAACGTGAAGAGACAAAAGTTTTGTGCACATGCAGGCAATTGAATCACGTAAATAACAATCACAACAGCAGCTATTTGGAGGAAGGATGGGAAGGCAGTGCATTGGTAGCTCATGGCTCAATCTTGAGGTTTGGTTGCCTTGTATTTTTATTTAGTACTGTTGATCACGTTTTGATTACGCATTGAATCAACGTAATTGTGTATTCTGAGAGATGTAAATACGAAATGTAAGATAAAAAAAAACTTTTATAATACAAATAATTTGAATATATTTCAGACAGTTATGAAATTCGGAGAAAACTCGTGGCTATTGTTACAAATAATTTTATTTAACCTTCTTTTGGAGAAGACAAGTGATACAGTTTATTTAAAAACAAAGGATGCAAATATGGTGATCGCCCATGTATTTACATGTTTAAAGTGCAATTCTACCCACGAAGCTTTATCTTTCAATTAAATTTTGTGTGGTTAACAGGAAATTCTTTTTATTCTCCAAAGATATTGCAATACTGCCAATTCAGGATATGTTCTTTGTTTTTAGACTCTCAATTGAAATATTTGGAAAAAAAAATAATATATATATATAACCAAGGGAATTCAACTACACATAACGTCATTTTTCTATTTCCTATTTTGCCTATGTTTTTCAGTTTTGCCTTAATTTTTGAGATCTTGCCAGATGAATTTTAATAAAATATTCTAGTAAACGGACAAAACAGCCAGTATCCTGTGTGCCAAGTTCACTTGTGCCATACTTGATATTTATAATGTATAGTTTGTTTGCAAGTATGTGGTACACATTGTGTATATTAACAAGTTAAAAAAGGAAGGTAACTAATGAATAAATAATTGGCAACTGTAAAATGCGTAGACGCCTATTTTATTTATAATATAAATGTATAATAATTAATATTACAATACAATTCTTTATTATTGTATAACAATACAAGAGTTTGAATACACTTTGTTGAGATAGATATACTTAGGCATGGTCGAGACTGGCAACAGTGTATGTACATTTTTCAAGATGAAAGTTCAAATGCCAATTAGAGATGTGCGTTGAAGGAGAGGAAATAAAATAAAAATTAATAGCAATAATTAGTACTAGTAACAATATTAGAAACAATAGTATGTACTTAATTGCAGCATTGAAATTGTAATGGGAAGCTGATGTGTACTACCTTGACTATCATACATACCACAGATTAATACAGACAACTTGTGCTGTGGCTGAACATGACAAAATTGTCTGTGACGGTGATTTTATCAATATTTTATTGATGTCCATAAAGGTTTATCGATTAAATTTCTATTTTTGTTACCGTTTAAAAATTTTTGAACTTTTCTTTCTAATAGTAAAATTCAAGCTCACGTGGAGAAGAATAAGCAAATTTCTAAGCTCAAGTTCAAGAGAGCCACACATTATTGAACGTCGTATTTCAAAGAACTACATTACTGGTTTGTACTTAATTTAACACACTTATCTAAAGTACTGCAAGGATTTCATGCCCTCTTTGTTTATCATTTGTTTCGTTCCTTCCAATTCAAAATGTGAAGTGATAGTCTTCGTATTAAATGAACAACTAACTACCCTGCTACGTTACAGAAATTTGCTATAAATAAAATCTGGAACATCATCTTGTTTTGATGTTCATCGGTAACATTAGTTCTGTCTTATTCTGCGCTATTTTATTGTAGCAAATAATAGTTGGAAATGGTGGTAATGTTTTTTGTGTATATATATGTATATATATACATACATATATATTTAGTATATGGGTATGTATATTATTGCTAACAACATTTGCGTCTATGTTGCTTAGTACTTTTGCTCAAGTTTACGGTCTCCTTGGTTTGTATAGCTTGACGTTCCTTCCGTTCCTTTTTGGTTCTTAACACTTGGCGTGTAATAGCCATAAACATCTAAAAGTACATAGGAAAAAAATCAGTCAAAATACTTTCAATGGTATTCTTAAATGTCATGGTATTATTGTTGTCAGTAAAACTACCATGTGAATCTGATTTCATAAAACTGTTATAGATAAGCATTCGAACTACTTGAAAAAATGGATTAAAACAAAACCAACTGACTAGCAAACGGTAATGAATCGTACTGAACCATTTTGGATGTCACTTCATACAAAGAATTCATCTTAAAAGCTATACGTACTGTATTTTTTCTTTATATCTTTGAAAATAAAACATTATTACTAATGAAGTGAATCAACTCTGAACTCAGTTTATGTTTAAATTGTCAATGTAATTGTATCAAAATAGCAATTAACCGATGCATTACAAACCTCTTCAACATTGATATTGTCTTTTGCAGACGTTTCAAATAATTGAATTCCCATTTGAGTAGCAAATCTCTGAGCATCTTCTGTAAGGACAACTTTGCGGTGTGGGGCATCGTTTTTGTTGCCTACTAATACCCTGTTGACCACATCACAATTATGTTCGATCTCATGAAGCCATCTTTTTACATTCGCAAAAGAATCCCCGCTTGTTACATCGTATACTACTATTACTCCGTGTGTTCCTCTGTAATAAGTAGATGTTATCGTTCGAAATCGTTCTTGACCTGCAGTGTCCCATATTTGTAGCTTCACTCTTTCCCCGTCAACTTCTACCGTCCGAATTTTAAAATCCACTCCTATTGTCGTAATATAACTGCCGGAAAAGGTGTTGTCCGCGAACCGCAACAGCAGGGAACTCTTTCCTACACCTTTAAAAAGTAGACATCACGTTCTCTTTATGATGCTCCCAGCTATTGTTATCATGTGTAATAAGCTCGCTGATCCAGCGTTACTATTGATTCAAAGATCTATTATACCAGTCTTAAATTTGTTAGAGACCATCAATTGATTTTCAATATAGCAAGTCAAAATTATGCAATGTTGGTGTAAAAGGGTGAAAGAAATCGAAGTTTTGGAGGCCGATAATTTCAATGAATAATCATGTCGCCGTACTTGTTTAAAAAAATCTCAAAATATCTCTTCGATGGTATATGAAATAATGACTAGTCTTCACATGAATAGCTTTAGAAGAATACAAACTTGAAAGTGCGTTCTTGATCTGTGGGTCTATCGGGACAGAAAATAGTTTACGGATTGTACAATTGTTTGTATGATGATAAATTCTTGTATAACGTTTAAATAGTAGTTATTCAAATAAATGTATGACACATCATGCATGCATTCAAGTAACCCTTGACCCAAACGCAAATTACTAACATTTTCGGGTTTAAAATTGATTGTCATCCCCATGTGAAGAGTTAAAACATCATGCTTGGGAAAATTTGATACCTACAGGTGGTTTGACATCTTGTTTGCTATCTTGTCAAATATTGAAAATTAACTGATGTATGAAAAGTATTCACGTGATATGTAAACGAGAACGGAGAAATGTAAGTAATGAGCGTTAAAGCCATGTGTCATCGTAGGACAAAGTAGCGGACGAATTAATCGCAGCAAATTGTAACGAATAAACGAAAGTGAAATTTGCAATGAGGAAAAAGTGAAAAGGAAATTACCACTATCTCCGATGATCAGCAGCTTGAACAAATGATCATATTCGCGGGCCATTTTCTTACAAACAGCCCTCGAGGCGAAGATTAATGCTGTTTAATTGTGGTGTTGAGATTTATATTCCGTTGTTATTGTTCAAGAGGCACAACACGCACCCCTACATACAGATATCGCGGAATTATATTATTCAGCACTTCCTACCAACACACAATTGTAACTAAACAAAATGGTACGGGGAACGAACGAGAACAAAGTGAGAAATACACCTATGATAATAATTGTCACTTCAAAATTGAAAGATCGCCATGTTCCTTTGACGTGATATCACCATTCATTATCGCTATCGTGAAAAAAAAAGATCTACTCTCATTTAACAGGACGCCCATCCCACATCAGCTCATCACCAACGCCATTTTTCTTTCCACACACAAATGTGACATGCACGCATGTACTACATACGTAGCTGTACACATCTCATGATCTAGGGACCTTTTGTGTATGCATACTTATACCAGTTTCTCCAGGCTGCGGTGAAGGCCCCAGCTTTTCCTTTTTCCGCCTTTGCGCAGCATTTTGATAAGAAAAAGCCGTTGAAAAATAAGGAAAATATCGCAGTGGTCCGATAATATAAGTTTTACGTACGCTATCGTTCTTTATACCGATGATTACAATGACGACACTTTAACTTTATCATTTCCATTGAAAGAAAGTTTCTGAAATAACATGTATAATTTTAACGATAGAATTAAATACGGTAAAAACTGTTCAGTACATTTTGAACGCGATAATAATTCTCTTGAATACCTGCTGCAGTCAACTCTTCCACGAAGAAATATCGATCTCAAATTATTACTATTATGTTTGTTAGTTGGTAAAATTCGAGGATAAAACCACAGCATTTCATGACTCACACAATCGACAAGTTCCTACACTTTTAGTACGTGTTTTTCAATGACGTATTTACATAAGGGATAAAATATCCTAATATTTGGAGCGAAAGGATATTTATAACTCGAAATACGTTTGTAATTCTTTTTTTTTCTTTGACTTTTTTTAATATTGATTATTATTTTCCTGTAAGAGCCCGAAAACATGTCCTAAACGGAAAAAAAGGAAATAAACACACTTTATTCTTGCGACATGCATGCATGCCGAGTGCATTTTCTTAGGGAACCTCTATTTTCATTCGATAACAAATTATGAAAATTGCACTCGGTGCATTTAGTCACTGTAAAATATTCCTGTTATGACGTCACCTCTTGGGAAATTGATGGTGAGTTTCAGAACACTTCCAGAGTATTCCTTAATTTACTCGTATGTTAATTGGATTTGGGACCGTACAATCAGGACTCTAACTCAAAAAATACACGCAGAACGTGGCAGAGTCAACCGCTGAGAAAATACCAAAAGATTTTTTGTTTTCTAGCTGTAACTTTTGAATTATTCATCATAGCGACTCAAGACTATTTGCAAATGTTTTTTTTCGCGTAACCACGTCAATGTAGTGTTTCCTTCGGTCAACGGTGAACGTACGAAACAATGAATTCCAACGTTTTCCAACATTACTCAAAATTTTAGCAATTCATCAAATTCTCATTAATAATCAAAATGATAAGCCTACAGGTCTATGTCCTTGAACTTCTTCCAAAAGCTCATTATACAAAAAGCTGTCGAAAGAAATTAAATTTTTCTGATCGACACTGTTTAGGGAAACCGCATCAAAATGATAATCGTAAATTTGAATTTCTGTACATCTATTGCAATACCTATATCTATAATAATTCAAACAACACTTTTGAAAAACTGCCTGATGGTGGGGCCGTAGGTGCACCTGTTTGCCAAAAGTATACAAGGACTATAATTAAAGAAAAATATCTGTATTTATTCTTTGCCAAATGTGGGGATAACCTCTAGTCGACCGCTTTGAGGTCGAGGAGTGCAGCTGTGAAGCTTGCATGACAATACTGCATATAAGCTAAGCGGATGATCTGGATTTCCCGCAGTTTTTTTTTTTTTGCTACTGAAAAAATCGAGCTTCAGACTCTGAAATCAACAAAAACTTTACAAGACAAGAAGCAGTTGAAAAGAAGGAGGTCAGAAAATTGCAATACAAATTATAATTCACCCGCTACACTCTGCGTTCATTGAGCGCGGTTTTCCGTTTTCATCCAATCAAGTGCCGACTGCGTTTGGCGCGCATCAAGCGCAGGAATTGGAATTTAATTTTCCCGATACACCTGAGTTGTTTATCCCAGTTCATGCCAGAGTCGAAATTTGGCATGCAAAGAAAATCTAACCTTCACACTGCCGTAAATTCAGCATTCGTGACGTAATGTCAGTCAAAACTCTAGTAAACATCTATTAAAATTTACTTCTGTACTTCAGGTCTATTGTATTCGGGTAAAAACTTTCAAAATGATTTTTGTCACCTGGCGGAATGCTTGCATGAAATATCCAACAGAATGTAGGTTAAAGACGCTCGCTCTTCTTCGACGAAGACAATCGTTTCTGAATCGCCAATTATACAACACACCGGCACGGTAGGTATCTCTAGACAATTCTTATCTCTCGGAACATCTAAATATCTGATCTAATTCACTGTTAATGTCCACAGCTCTGCTCCCGTAAAGTTGGCCTATGCGGCCTACGAATCAACAAGTGGAAACCCTTCGACAATAACAGAGGCGCCAGCTCCTATAATTATTATTCATGGTCTCTTTGGGTCTAAGAATAATTGGAACTCATTGTCAAAAGTAATACACCAAAGAACTAGTCGCAAGGTAATTCAACAGGGTATGTATACCCTTAAAATGGACTGGTTTTTTTAAACCAACATTATACTTTTTTTTACCAGCAGTAATTGGAATTATATTCAGAAAATTCTCAAACCTCAAACTTTGATATCATGAAGACTCATTTGCTATACACGTTATTTCGAATCGAACTATAGAAGTATTAATTTTACATACCATGAATGTACCTTGAAACAGACCCTTCTGAGTCATGCAGTCACTGCCTACGCCAACACATGTACAATTTTTACCGGCGGAGAGCGTACAGATACATATTGCTGACATGAATTTGTGCATGTCTCGGCACAAGCGGTAACCGCATTTAGAAATTTCGAATAATGCATCTGAAAAATTAAACGTAATAAATTTGAATCACAATTAACTCGTGAAACATTTGTGAAATATAATAGAATGTACTAAGAGCAGTAAAAACCACATTTACCTGAGAACTGAAGTCTATTAAAAAGGTATACACCCTCAGCAGGAAAAACGTCTGGATTTCAAATAATAAAAAATAAATATCTCTTCAAACTTAGCCGGCATCAACCTCAAGATTTTACCATACAACTATAATTTTCGAGTTTTCTCACCATGTGATATACTCATTGATTCAGGTCATAGCTGTGGATGCCAGAAATCATGGCGATTCGCCACATTCTTCGGATTCTACATACGCTGCCATGGTAGACGATATAGTTCTTTTGGTAAAAGATCTTGGAATCAAGAAAGCAGTAATGGTTGGCCATAGCATGGGTGGTAGAGTTATGATGTATTTGGCTTTAACTCATCCGGAACTAGTGGAAAAATTGGTCTCTATTGATGTCTCACCTACAAACCATAGCCCGAGTCTCCTTTCCATGGTATCACTTTTTGATGCTATGAAAAATGTGAAACTAGATGAAAATGTGTCATTGTTCAAAGCTCGTAAGATGACTGATCAACAGTTATCTGATTCCATTAATTCTGCAGCAATTCGTCAGGTATTTCAGTCATAATTAGTACTACACCAAGGGATCAACCACTGATCAGTTTTAGGTATGTCAAATCTCAACTGATTGGAAAAATTTTCGCCGGCTCGTGGTCAGATGTCTTTATAGGTAGAAAAAGTCTAACAACTTCAAACTCTTGATGCAAGTTTATATTGAAAGAACTTTCTAGATTCCTTAAAGCAACCTACATCTAATATTTACAGTGGTCAATCACTTATATTGCACGTATATGGTTATCAGTTTTTTCTATGTAGTAAAAAAATTTCATCAACTTTTTCGATCATGAATTTTTGTTCTAGTTTTTACTGACAAATCTAGTTGAGGCTAAAGATGGAAAATATAAGTGGCGCCTCAATCTACCGGTACTTGAGAAGCACTTCAACAGTGACATTAGCAGGTTTCCAGCAACAGACAAAACCTTTAACGGCCCCACTCTCTTCATAGGAGGCGATAAGAGTGATTACATTACTGTTGAGGACCATGTGAGAATCAAAAGATTGTTTCCGGAAGCAAAAATTCAATATATACCTGGGGCAGGTCATTGGGTTCACTCAGAAAAGCCAAAAGAGTTTCTGGACATAATTACTTCGTTTATCAATGAAGCACAGTAATGGTAATTTTAGATAGGACGATGAATCATTTCATACGAAAAGCTGAAGAGTTTGAAATCACTTTACTCTTTAACAGGATATTCGCTGTGATAATGTTTAGTGCAATTCACATAGTTTTATAGGAATTATCAGAAAATAAAAATTGAATAAGCACGGCACTGAATTCAGAGTTTAGTCTGACGCATAGCGTTTTAGCATCTGCAGTAAGTGACTACGCTAGGCTCAGAAATTCAGTGATTTATTTTTCACTGCGACGCAGTGATAATTATTATGGTACAATGCTACCTCAATTCACAATAAGTGTATCATAAACATATATCACATAAATAATTAATTAAATTCAACAAATCAATATGCAACATCTTTTAAGCCTTTGTTGTAGAATAACAATAATTTGGTGCTACTGTGCCAAGTATACACATCTTTTTTCACCAATGTGATATTATACCCGTGCGTATCATTTGTGCGAGGGAAATGTCACGCATTGAAGATATATGCTTACCAAAAGGAGCAAAAGTTGTCTGATCACACATATACTGGGACGTTTAAAAAGGTTCATTAAGTAGTGTTTTCTTAAACCTTTGAAAGTGTTGTTTGTAACATGAAAATGAATTTCTATAAATTTGGATTTTCGCAAAAATATCAGAGATGCTGAATTGATATGTTAAAAAATTGTAAAATAAGAATAGCGTCAGTTGAATAGCACGTAACTTTGCAAACGGAATTGTTTAGATACTGCATAAATCGAAGAGTTTGAAAGTTGTGTTCATGCTATGTTGTGAGCCTTCCGATCCTTGTGTTGAAACATTTGTATAATTAATAAAAAATTTATTGCAAAACCTGTGATCAAGTCACCGTATGATTACTTCTGCTGCCATCCAGATTTAGAAAGATTCTATACTAGACTCTATACAAAAAATTGGGAAATCCCAAAGTAAAAACAAACAATACTGATTATCTTTGCACACACCCTAATGTATACAATATACATACGTAGATTTCCTATTTTACTCTGCGCGATGTAATCTTTCAATACTGAAAGATTCATTAAAAATAGCAGTCCTTTCTCTGAACGCTCGTTTCATTAAAATATTATTTCAAATCCCGTAAACCCTTGCCACACAGGACAGCATTGCTTCTTCTAGTAGCATGTGTATTTAATGTGCTTGATTGCATTAAAAAGTTGATTAAAACAGTTCATAACCAAGTCCTCCGTCATAAGCGTAGTCTGCTTTGTTGTGCATGACCAGTCGATCATCAACAAAATAGAATGAGTCTGATCGAGTTTCAAATGGGTTAGCAATCATCTCCGATACTGGAATAATAAATATAAATATTGAGTTATCAAAGGAATGTGCCTTGGGAAATATATACTGAACGTTCAAATTGTTGAAATTTGAACGATTCATTCCTCACATACAATTAGCTTTATGACTATGCTTTGCGATAATTGAAAATAAAGAAATCTGGTGATATGATCTAGGTAATCTGTCAAAACATCAAATAACATAGAAAAACTCTTAAAAAATAATCTGCTAAACAAATAACTATGTGAATGAATAACATTATGATTTGTAAGACAAGCAAGCATTGACAAGCTATAATGAATAAAATAAAACGATGAATTATTTCGATTTATTTATACTAAATTTCTAACTACTTTTCAACTCAAAATTATATGACTCCAATTCCGTTGTTCTATACCTACTTAACTTACCCAGCTCTGGAGGAAGTGCTGGAAACTCATAGATATGTTCGCACGTATTCTTGCTATTTGGAATACAGAAGCCGAATTCAAAGTCAAAAGTCTTCAGTAGCTTGTCACGAAAAAAATGACGTTCAATCATCCTGAATTTATTTACTGGACGTGATCCAACCATAAACTCCACAGTAGCCCCAACTGTTTTCAGTTTTAAAAACTGTGGAGTGAATTGATACCGCACGAATCGTCCTGTATTTGGATCACATCCTCCTGCCTCCTCCGTTTCTGGATCCGGATCTTGATTCCCTTCGCATTCTAAAATACAAGAGTATATTTTTATCAACATATTTAATACATTCTCAGAAAATTTTTGATACTAAATCAGACTACGTAATTGGATAATTTAATGGAAAATACATTCTGGAGAATTTTGAAATTGGTAAACTAATTGAGGTTTCCAGCTGCTAAGTGATTCAAATTCCTAGAAAATTTTATATTGCTATGGTTTACAAGTAAATCATAATAGAACATAGAGTTGAAAGCTTTACAAGCCTCTGGTTGCCCTTTTAGTAACCCTGGTTAAATTTTGAATACAAACCTGTCACAGGAGGTTTGGCAATTTCAAACAGGACTGTTCCTGTTTCTAGATCTCTTATTTGAAACCTAGTAAAGTCTATATCATACACATTTGCTTCTGGTGAACATAAGTACTCTGAAAATTGACAATAACGAGATGTCAAAAGCAAGTCATGAATAAAATTAGTGCTTTATATAGCATGTCTTACCACCTAAGACAACTACATAAAAAAAACATATGTAATTTGTAAATATATCAACTTGATGGGCAAATGTATTAGAGAGGATGGCTATAAGAATCAAAATAGGCACTTGTAATTGAAAATTTGAGAAAATGATGAAAGAATTTGATAGACATAGAGCAAGATATTTGCGTTGACTGCATTGACCTTTTTACCTTCAGACACATTCTAAATATTAGCCAAATTATTTATGCAATACAAATGCTGTCATGACCTGAATGAAATTTTAATTAGGTTCACGATGAAAATACTTATGCTAATCATTTACTCTATATTTCAGCTGAATCAACAGCAAGTATAAATGTTTGATGAAGCAAAAGCGTGACTACAGGTATTGCAGTTGATGACGTTGCATCAAAAAGTAAATCCAGCAGATTTTGTCGGTCATTTTACAATAGGATATTGATATGACTCCTCAAAGACATAGCTGTGAATAGAGATCTCAGATTGTTGAATTTTTTAATGTAACCATCCCCTTAATTTTGTCCCTAAGAACGTGCTGACGCAGCAGTATGTCGGTTGAAAACTGCAAACATTCAGTGTTATTTTAAATGAAAATAGATAAAGATGTGGTAAATTTACTGTCTGTGATGGTGGGCATATGTAGAACCATATCTGGAGTTACAGGCTTGCTGTCAAATACTCCGTTTCCATTATTTTCATGGATAACAGTTGGAGTGACTTGCACATTGGACCCACTTGTTTTATTTCTGCTCACTAGGCTCATTATTTTTCAAAGAACTTATCGATCTGTCGCGTATAATAATCGCTTTGAACACAAATAAAATGCGTTGTCTCTATAATATTTATTGATAAACTAGTTAGGCCCAACTATTAACAAACTTACATCTAAAAATTTGACAGCTACTTTGACGTTCGGCGGATTGATTTTGACGCGACTCCGAATTTTCCAAAGCAACTCCCTCTGTGATGTATCGTATCATTCGGGTAGTGGAAAAGCGTACGTCATCATTTTCTTTAGGCAATAAAGCGAAATTCCCTAGTATAGGAGAAAATTGTTTTTATCACCACACGCCAATATCAGCAAGAATGCAGCATGTGGAATTTTGTTCAAATTTAGCGGGACTTTGGTTGAATACGTAGCTTATAACCGGGTGAAGGATTCAACTGGATAAAACTCCATCGAGGTTTAATTATATATGATTCAAATTTGGCGGATTTTCTCATTATTAACAAGCGACCACTGGGGGAATTTTCCAGTAACAACGCGGGGATCTGCTTTCGATGTTGGCAAACTGACCAAAAAGAAAAGCGGCAAGCAACGGTGACGTTACCAACGAAGACGGGGTCATCCTGAGTACGTGGCGCGCCGAATAGTTAGCAAATATTATATACTAGAATAAATAATTAATGAATGAAAGATGAATTTACTTCTGTGTTATGGATTGCTACTTATTTGGAGCGGCTATGCGAACTCATATTCGATAACAGTTGATGCTCACGCTGAAGAGTGCTTCTTCGACAAGGTGGAATATGGCACTAAAATGGGTTAGTTTTTACTTCAATTTTCTAGATAAATATTATTCCTGCAATTGCAAGTCGTAGAGAAGCATTAATGGACTAAATTTTATTCATAACGTATTGCTGATCCAATTTTACATTAGGTGAAATCATTAATATGCCCAAATTTTATTCGATTTTCGTAGTTGACGGTCTTTCATAACCTTTTAAACTGCGGCGTTATTCATACTTTCAACAACAGTTCTATCATCTCGGTACCCAATTACAGATTTATCGCATATCCACGAAATCCTTTATCGAAATAATGCTGTTCAGTCTCGACACTATGATCACTTTCAACAGATCTATTCTTTTAAATTATACCACGTTCTATATTCAGTTAATCAACATTTCAACGTTGTTTCTTGTAATGTCTTTACCGATGACGTGCTTGCTGATCTGCCAATAGCTCAGATATTCAGTAACATTTTTTTCCTTTTTTATATTCAAACATTTAGGTCTCATGTTCGAGACGTCAGAAGGAGGGTTTCTTGATATAGACGTTAGGATCATTGGACCTGATGGAAAAGTCATTCATCAAAGTGAACGAGAGACTAATGGAAAATACACATTCTCAGCCCATACTGCGGGTGTGTATACTTACTGCTTTGGTAATCAGATGAGTACAATGACACCAAAAGTGGTAATGTTCACCATGGATATTGGTGAACCTCCCAAACATGGAGGAGAGGGCGGTGATGCAGAAGGCCAGGAAGGCGATGCATCTAATCATGCAAAATTGGAAGATATGATCCGAGATCTAAGCACCAGTTTAACTGGCGTGAAACATGAACAAGAATATATGCAGGTATACACATTTTCAGCTCTCTAAAATACCATTCCTATGAATAAAATATCTAAACGAGGCAAACTATCTTTAACAGCCAAATTTTATCATGTTTTGATGCAATAGTTTTGAGCAAATTAGAGAATATTCGACATTCTTTGCACATTTACTAGTGATTACGCTGGAATATTTTTAGACTTTTTTAAAGAGTGCACTCAACTTTTCAAAAATTTTGTTATCCAATTTTCATTTGGTGTTAAAAGAAATCATTCGAGCATATAGAAATTAAAAATTCTTTAAATTCTCATTCGATCTGATTTAAAATGTTTCAGGTCCGAGATCGAATTCATCGCGCTATTAATGAAAGTACCAATTCTCGAGTGGTGATGTGGTCCTTCTTTGAAGCACTAGTACTAGTTTGTATGACCCTGGGTCAAGTCTTCTATCTGAAACGTTTCTTTGAAGTCCGACGTGTTGTTTAACAGAGTTTAATAATAGCTATAGTTTGTCCAAACTCATTGTAAGTTTTTTTTTATATGTACAATTAAATTATACTAATCATAATTAGGGTATAATACATCTCTGTTTTCAAACATAAATTTTTGTATTGCAATTTTCTTTCAACTTACAATTATTCTCTCCACTTAGCACTTGTGAATCAGGTGTAAGATATGGTTTACTATAAATCTCAAAAACAGTGTGTAATTTCAAAAACCTAAAATATTTGTATCCACCACTTTTATTTTCAACTCATAAATATTTTGATAAAGCGTTGAACATTAATGACCTAACTTATACTCAATAAGAACTAAATTTTAGTATTTTTCTCAACTCACAATGTGAACTATTCAATGGTAGGATCCCAAGGCTTTTCAGGTCTATGTTGGTCCCAAGGATTAGGTTTCTTGTATCTAGTTGGTTCTTTCAATTCAATTCCCCCATTCTCTAATTCTTTAATAAAGGCCTCCATTTTTCCGCCCTTAGTAACTTCTATATGACAACTAACCATAGATATACCGGATTCCAAACATCGCTGCGCCAGCACTCTTCCTAGGTTTATATAGGCTGCAGTATCTGATAACCTTTAAAAAAAAGATTGTCATTAATGCTCAGTGGCCTTCCGCTGCAAGTCGTCAAAGATTAACTGCATAGAAATTGAACTTTGAAACCTGTTGTTTGTTGCTACCACTTTTGTAACAGCCTTAAACAGTGTAGTCAATTTAATAGAATTCATCTCATAATTGAGTATTGAATGGTATTGTCAAACTCAAACCAATTATTTGTGATATTCAGACTTAGCTCTACTCTGCTGGTAAAAAGAAGAAGAAACCTGTAAAGCTGCTTTTTGATTGCCCAATCTTTGGTTGAAACTGTAATAACTGGTCCATTTTCAAAATGATAAATTTCAGCTGCTACGTGACGTGGTGCTTTGGTGACCTTTAACCTGCATTCAGAAACTGATAATGTAGAATTTGTATTTGAAAAAACAGCATTTCTCTGTTAGTATTTTGTTTCTGACAGGCGAAGAGAAAATAGTAAATATGCATGTTTATATTTAGAGAGCAAAGTGCCGATTTTCGGTTCCTTTCAAACATTCACAATCGTTCAAATATTAGCAACGGATGACGTTCGAACATTGTATTTATAGAACAAGTTAATATCGTAATTTTCATGACAACCAATAATAGTAGGTAAATAAATATTGCCATCTTACGTGTGCCAGTATTCTCGAACTTGCCTATCCAAGTGATAACCACTGGGTTTCCGAGCAATTCGAAGTAGTTCTAGGTTTCTTGGATTCCGGTTTTTCACAGCGTTACAATTTTCGATCAACTCTGCATTTCCGTGAATTGTTCTGGAGCTAGCTCTCAACGAGGATTTCACAAACCCCAGTGTTTTTGTTATTCCGTTCATTTTTCACTATCATTCAAGATTATGAAAGATCACACGAAACCAGTACCCACTACTAGCAGTACTAGTGTGGACCGAATATAGGTTAGGTTATGCCGAGTGAAAACCACGGACAAATCAGGAAACAGAGTGTGGCAGGGAGGGGCAGAAAGCCTCATTGGGTTGCGTGTTTCAGCAGAATTTTCAAAATTCGTTCACGGAAGATTGGTAAAAAAGGTTCTACGTCGTTTTAATCGTTGACTAAAAAATATTTTCCGTCAATGTTTTAATTAAAAATCAACTTAGCTTCAACATCTGGAGTAAATCCATTTTGGAATTACTGATTAAATTTTATATTTCAGTAGATAGCACCAAATACACTTAATATTTACCGATTCTCGAGATGATTTGTATTGATGCAAAGAGACATTGTTGTTGATCCACTGACTGTACTCGAAAATCCTGACACTGGCTTATCGCCACGAACGATTTTACATGACGCAATGGAGAATATCACTGGCAGAAAATCTGCGACAATTCTTTAGCCCAAAGATGAAACGAAACTGCATTTAAAAATGCGCTGCACTTGCCAGTATCCACGGAGACTACATTTTGACTAACTGATAAAAGTTTAAATTTTTGGCGACTTTAAATCACCACGAACACAAATTGAAGCGGCAAGTTTTGTTTGTTCAAACGTATTTACGACGGGAGTTGACCGAGCATACATCGCGTCAATCCCACCATAAACCGAATTACCAGTACAAACACAAATATAGACGACTACTGTCCACACTTCGTTAATTGCAAAACCGACTAGCATTAACAATTAGAAACCAATACGCGAAGATCGGCCGTGAAATTGGCGGTAAATTACAAAGATGATGGCGATGGTGGCACCTCGGTCATATTTGTTGATCGTCGATTGTTTACAGTGGGTTTCTTGTATTTGACACCTGTCGAAAACGAATGAGTCGAACGACTCATGTGATTGGTCAATATTCAAAAATAAGTATACTGTGACGCCTCAGCTACAAAAAAGAAGGAACTTCCTGAATGCCACTATCAGTCACCTGCACTTTCTGATCTCACCAAAATCTCTCCGTGTAAAAGATTGCCGATGAATATATGTCACTGTGTTCTAAATAATTTCCACCAAAATTGTGCAAAATCAGATCTGGGAGATGATCAAATATCAAATGGAGATATTTGCATTTATAATATCATTCGCACAAGTAATGTAGCTCGCGTAACAGAAGTCGTAACCTTATCTTCTCCAATCGATTAGTGTTGATCAATTAATAAAGATTTACTAAGTTACTTGTGGGCATTATTTAGACCAACTTTTATTCATTGTCAACATCAGGCCGCGACAGTGTAATTATAGCAATGTTTGTTCTAAGTTAACTACCGTTGCGAAACCTCCGAAACCCCTGGCGTTGCATTTGGAATTGCAGAAACCATGACAGTTTCTGCTCACGCGATACTGATCGTATATTTATTCTCTGCAGTAGTATGACATTTTAAATTAGGTACACAAGAAATGAGTTTGGTTGGTCAGACACTTCCTTCCTAGCTCCGTACCCTGCATGTACGTAAGATAGATCGTTGGAGCCTTGAAAATGATAGTAAACCGAAGACGTGAGCATCAACGGGCTTCTTCGCTCTGACAATCAGCCTTCTCGTTTAGGGATAATCTGATAGGTGTCCGAACTCTGCTAATCAACGACTGATTTAGAGAATGCTCACCATTTGAGCCGAAAGAGATATCCCAAACGAGTATTTGGATTTCTATCAATACTCTTCGCAGTATATCTATCCTGTGTAGAACGCGCGTTCTTCGGAGCTGTTACCATCTATAGCAGAGGATGCGACGCATATACTTTGCATGACGCTTTCCACACGCGCAGTACTTTGGTTACGCCTCGAAATTATCTGCCAGCACCGCATTTAATTTTTAATAGGTAACAGTTGACCAATTTACCCGTTTGTAAGCCACTAACAAAACGTCCAGCCAACGTCCAACAAACTGTTTTCACGAAAATGTATTGAATTTCCGTTACAGACGAGGGGATAAATTTACAGAGCTCAATTAAAGCCAACTGCTACTTGTAGTAAATAAATTATTGCTACTATACTATTCATGACCACACATATCTCGATGCACGAATAAATACACGTAAATATGCGCCCTCGAAATGGCGTAGAAAACTGTTATAGCAATCGAAAGAGTTTTCGTTGCTGTGATATTAGTGTATGTAGTGTATGTATTATACCTATTTGTCAATTAGTTTACTCAAAATACGGGGTGGAGAATATTCAAATTACACGTGTAACGTTATCAGATAAGAAGCAGAAGTTTCTGTAGTCAACATCCCAACAAAATTCAGTACGAAAAAAGAAATCAAAGTAAGTAATCTGACTCCTAATGCGTACTCCGGCGTTTTGACAGCTATAACACGTTCACACGTTCCTCGATCGTCGAAAATGATCACGACGCATAACGGCACATCGCCTACGTAAGTGCGGCCATGCATTTGTTCCCCGATGGAAAGCGCTTTTCTAAAACGTTCAGTGAACAAACGCCAATAAACTTATGAATAAATAGTGTAGCAATGGCAAATTATAGACGGCGTAAGTTTTCGGAATCTTATCAAGAGTTTGGCGATGATATCCGAGGATCGCGACTCGGCTCACCAGAGCAAGGATCGGTAAGATCAGCTGGCAGTAGCAACATCAGCAGCAATACGAATACCAGCAGTAACAACAATGTCGACATTTCAATGGAACTCACCTCTGTTGCAGTCATTCCTGACGGTAAATTGTTGTTTCACTAAGCAGCCGGTATTCAAAATATATATACCAAATTTAACTTTGCATTCATTTGCTACGACAGATACATTTACCGTTGCACAAGCTGTCAACATGCTGGGCTTTGGCAAGTTTCAAGTCAAGTTATCACTTTTTACGGGTCTGTGCTGGATGGCAGATAGCATGGAAATGACTATTCTCAGTATTTTAAGCCCCACACTTCATTGTGAATGGGATATTACGAGGTATCAGCAAGCTCTGACTACGACGGTACGTATCGTTAGATGATTTATTAATAATTTTTTTAATGATATATAAAATTCAATGTCCCATCAAATAGTGATAATTTAAATGCTTGTACTGTTGTTCAAAAGAAATATTTTTGCTCAGGTAGTTTTTTTGGGCATGATGCTGAGTTCAACGTTCTGGGGAAACCTAAGTGACCGATATGGTAGGAAGCAGGCATTAACGATCTGTGCAGTATTGCTATTTTACTACGGATTCCTCAGTGCATTTGCGCCAAACTTTTTGTGGATTCTTCTACTCCGAGGACTTGTGGGATTCGCAATCGGTTGTGTACCACAGTCGTAAGTCCTATAAAAAACTTATAATTGCGTGTATTAGCTTATTGTGATTTATTTCAGTTTATTTAGATTTTTTTTCTTTTTTTTGTCATTTGTTTGCTTTTATGTTTGGCCTACAGCGTTACCTTGTATGCAGAGTTTCTCCCCACAAAGCAAAGAGCCAAATGCGTCGTCCTATTGGATGTGAGTGATGATGCCCATCTTCATTTTATTTGTTTATCATTCATAGAAAACCCTCGTATTCGTGGCTTTACATAAACCATCACAAAAAAAATGCATACAGTACGATTTTCTTTTTGGTAAGATTAGGAGTACTAGTCCTGCATATGGTATAGTGCAGACTTGGGAAAATGTAGCTCTACAGTATCGAAAGATAATGGATTCATTTTGATGAGTTTATATGACATGTCATTTCTCAGTTTGAATTTATTGATAAAACAAAAACAATGTTGGTCAAAAGATAATTTTCAAATTGTGTGTGTAGAAATAGAGGCTATACTATATTCTTGCACCATAAACTGATTCAATTTGGCAGTGACACTGAATTAGAAGCTCTGAAGTTTATCTGTAATTCAAATGTGATAATTCTTTAGTGTTTTTGGGCGCTTGGAGCATGTTTTGAAGTGGTCCTTGCTTTAGCCGTGATGCCGATCCTTGGTTGGAGATGGCTTCTTGTATTGTCTACACTTCCTTTATTTGTGTTTACTCTTATTACACCGGTAAGTCAGATTCAACAACACGTTTTTCTTTGTATATTTATTTTCTAGGTATAAATTTTAACCGTGCATACAAATCATGCACAACATTATCTTCATTAGAACAGTCCTTCATCGTGAAACATGAAATAAAACTTGACTCTAAAGATATTAGTAAATTGCTTAAAAATATATTAGTAAATTGCTTAAAAATAATGTATACTTCGTGAAGGTTCAAATTTTAGATAAAAATGACATATTTATAGCCTTTGGATTTTCACTTCAAGCAAATATTGTTGGAATTGAATCATTCAAATTCAAACTTACCACATACAGGTGTTGTAACATGTATGTTATGTCTTGACAGTGGCTTCCTGAATCAGCAATGTTTGATGCAGCCTCAGGTCGTATGGATAAAGCTTTGTCGACACTAGAGAGAGTGGCTAGAGAAAATGGTAAGCCTATGCCGCTGGGTAGATTGGTCATTGACCGATGTTATCCAAGTGGTCGTGGTAAGCTTCGCGATTTATTATCTTCAGAGATGCGTCAGACTTCTATACTGCTTTGGCTAGTTTGGTGAGTTTAATTATTGAAAAATTTAAGGGTGTTACAAAATCAAAATAGAAAAACATATACTTGCTCTCTAATCTAATTGAATACACGTTGTAACTCGCATTGTAAATTTGTATCTCAACATTGCAGGATGACCAGTGCCTTCTGCTATTACGGACTGGTACTGATGACCACGGAATTGTTTGGGAGTTTACCAGGTGAATGCGGTACTTGGGGAGCCAAAACAATCACTGAAAAAGACTGCCGTTTACAGTGCCAATTGGAAAGTAGCGATTACATGGATCTTCTTTGGACAACTTTAGCAGAATTCCCTGGCATATTTTGCACGATATTTGCAATCGAAAAGATTGGTAGAAAGGGCACAATGGCTGGGCAATTAGCTGTATTTTCAATGTGTGTTTGCTTGCTCAGCAAGGCGTGCAATCTGAGTCGAACATTTTTGACAATTTTAATATTTCTGGCCAGAGGATTAATCGCAGGAGTATTCCAAGCTGCATATGTATATACTCCTGAGGTTTATCCAACGCATTTACGAAGCGTTGGTGTCGGTGCTTGCAGTGCTATGGCTCGGTTGGGAGCCATGTTGACTCCATATGTAGCACAAGTTGTGCTGCAAAAATCTTTATCCTTTGCAATGGGCGTGTATGCAGTTGCCGCTTTATTAGCAGCTGCGGCGACCCTGGCACTACCTATTGAGACCAAAGGTCGAGGATTACATGAAGGCCCTACTTTTCCAAGTTAAAACTGAGGTAATTATATCCAGAAAAAGGTGCTTAACATTAAAATATTTTACCTGCATTCTTAAAATATCAAACATGCACCCATTATTAATGCATATGCATTATGATTGAAATCAAATTACTGTTGGCAATTTAAAAAGACCTACATGTAGATTAACAAATCTAGATAACAGACAATTTTCTCAGCAGTTGATAACCTCAGGCTAATTGTAGGATGAAACATTTTTTGTACTGAATGATATGAACGTGCGTTTTGAGTCATCCGCATTAAGCAATCCTAATGTGTACATTATCGCAAAGAGTTTTCGTTAACTGCATACATTTATAGGCCATTCTGTATTAGCGGTCAAGTATTAAACGGTGAAATAGGATTGAAATTAGTTGAAATGAATGTTAGTAAATACAATTTATTTATTCATATTATTTTGCAAATTAAAGTAGTCTTTACGCCAAAAAGCAGTGCAGAGATGGAATGGTTTAATTATTTGTACTTAACATTTATACGATTTTCACAAAAGCACATGTCACTTTTTACTACGTGTTTCTTCGAGGCCCATTTATTTATTTATTTATTTAATTATTTATTTATCTATCCAATATGTAGCAGACTACGTCGAACTTTTAAAATTTTATGGCCTATCCTCATATCATGGTACAAACACCATTGATACTCTTAAAACTGCCAGAACAACCCTTTAAAAAGTACTTGCGTGGAGAAATAATCAAAACGCCAAAGCATTTTTATAGAATGACATTGCGTATGCAGCCACCACAAATTTATACATTTTTGATATGTATAAACCGTTCGAAAAAGTGACAATGGCTTTTACTAAAAATTATGAAACTGCTGGAAAGATTTAAGTCACCCTGGTATGATGGTCGATTTTGAATCGTTGGATAAAAACAATAACTTTCAGTATTTTATACAGCGATTAAGACGCACAAAAAACATTTATCAAAATTGTATAATAAATAAATGTGATACCTTAGTAAGCATGAATAGGAACAATAATATCTGAACTTTTTCCACATGTAACTTAATACCAAAATTTACTTAAATAAAAATTTATCGCTTTTTAGCAATGTTTTTAAGTACTTTAACATAAGTTATAAATATGTAACCATATAATATGCAATTGTATAATCTAGCTTTCATAGTGAAATTGTTATTCAGAATATATAACGACAACTTTGGAGGGATATGCGATCCACGCATACCATGTCATGTAGTAAATACCTAAATAAATATGCTATGTATATCTATAATCTTCCAATATGAGATTCCATTGAGATTTATTTATTTTCAATAAGGGTTTGTAGTTGTAGAACCAACTCTCGACTTAGCGCCAGCACTGCACGAGCGTCGTGTCTTTCTGCCATTTCTGTTAAAGCAAGATTAACATATTTGGGCAATGAATATTTGACAAAATCGCGTCATTGAAATACTGGGCATATTTTCATTTCAACATATACGTGTATGGGGGTTGTACTCACCGTTGAAGAACTTAATAATATCTGTGAAGTCCATAGAATTTGTCAGGATAATATCGCGATAGGTTTGGACGAGAGCCAAAGCTAAGAAAAGAACAAAGTGATTTGATGCGACATATCTTGCTGCCCAAATCACCTCCCATACCATAAATACATCTTCGTATACTAATTCTCTTTTAAAGTCCAAAAGAAACCTGAAAATTACATAAGAAATAGTTTAAAATCCATTTAATGGAAATGCTGACATAGGTATTAATAAGAGTGGGTATGCCATGGCATTGCTTTCAAGCCCGTTATCTTAGAGTGAAATACCTATATAAATCAGCGTTATCAGATGCTAATTGTAGTAGGATTTTGAATCATAACATACCAGCGGTAGCAGAAATAGAAATGAGTATAGTCTCCATGTTGATGCATTAACTCGAAAAGTTCAGCATCCAGAATTTGTATTAGGCTCCGCATGTTAGCAAAGTGAGCATCCATTGCACCACCATGTGGAAAATTGGCAGACATTCGTTCCATGAGATTACAAAAGCAGGCATATGTCTTGGCTTCATCATCAAAAACCACCAGAAGAGGAGCGACAAGATCACACATGCCTTGCATATATCCTGCGTCCAATCTTTCCCACACGTACCTAAGCAATATTGTAAATTTGAGCACAACTTTTATACAAAAAATGCTGCAATGCGATGTAAAATTCCTAATGCCAACAAAGGGAATGTTTTTAGGATAAAGAAAACTTACGTGCACATGATATTACGCAATTTTTCCAAATTATCTGGTGGAACAAAGTACCAATAATTTCGGTCACAGCGCTGCACATCTTTATCTATCCTATGCAAATTTAGAGCAAACAGGTCCAGAAGTTCTTTTGAATAAATCCCGCCTTGAGATGAAACGGGAGAAGTAGGTTCCTCACCGTCTTCAATAGAATCCCCCAAATCACTTTCGTCATCTTGTTCTTCACTAGAGTGACTGTAGTTATCATTTATTATATCATCACTTGTTGAAAACGGTGAAAAAAGCAGTTTAGAAACTCTAATATTAAATATCGTTGTATACCTTTCGCTGGATTCGCTGCTTGGTCTATCTCGTTGTGTGGCAACAGCTTCTGCTGCGAGCCACTCAGACATGGTGGTTTCATAACTTTGTCTCGTACCTTCATCCAAGTCCTGTCTTTCATTCGATGTACTGCCCCATACATAGTGTCCCAATAGATATGGCCAGACTTCGCTTCTCAATTCAGCAGCTACACCTCCATAATAGGCGAGTCTCAGTACTTGCTGACTGTCGGTGACACATCCATCTTGTGACAAAAGCTGCCACCTCTCAACCGTAAGACCTTCTCTATCTTCTGTGCTACCTTCGACAATTTTTCCATTGACCAGTCCTGAGAGGTGTGTGCGTACCTTTAATTAACATGACACTACTATAAGTAATTTAAACCATAATATCTGTGAATTGCTGATAAGTAAGAAGATTATACCAGCAGTATTTTGTTGTTGAGGATCAATATTTTTTAATAATGACACTTATCCATACCGTTGATAAATGGCGACAATAAGCGAGCCAGCCGTAGAATGCTCTAGATATTATCTGACGTTTCATGGTCTGACAAACAAGACGAATTGGATGACCGTTGCTATTTTGCTCTGGTTGTGGGATAGCAGGGCTATCAGGAGGATTGAGTGATTCTGAAGTGTGTGGAGAGTCACTACTGGAAGCTGATGCCGAGGCTGAGGATAAGACTCTCCAATTCTTAGCTACACCGCGCCTGTAGCCTGGATCCATCAGTTCTTGACTCGATACTACACAGTGCATTAGATTCATTGAATCAACAATAATCGCACTAAAAATTTATGTTTCATATTTTTTGCATATTCAATCAAAAATATTTGTAATGATTTAATCAGGTTTTGTTGCCCGAAGATAAATCTGGTTTCAGAACAATTGGATTGAATAGTTTATAGATTTTGCATACTGTTATAGACCACAGGAATTTTTTTAAACATAGAACTAGTTTCTTGAATAATATAACGTAACTTTCTCTCTTAAATGGTACTGATTCACCACGTAACATGAATATTTAAATAGATGTAAATGAAACAATATGTAATTGGTAATGAAGAATAATAATAACAACATACATAAATCCTCTGGGCGAGCTTTACTAATGATCCTAAATACATAATCTATCGCTTCTTGGTTTTGATCTGGCATCGGTGCTGGTCGCCTCCGGCTTCTGGGAAACGCTTTACCTTTACCACGTTGTGACCAAAGTGGTGGATCAAGTTGACCCATCGGCAGAAGTCCATTTTCCAAGCAAGATAAGAATGACAGTAAGTGTCCTTGACCTGTAACATCGATCAATTTCATTTTTCATGCATTCATATGTTATGATCATAAACTAGATGACAAGTCAATCTTTTAATAATTTTTTCATTCTACCTGTGGGAAAACAAATTGGGGGTCTCTGCACGCCATCCTGACCTACTAGAACTACCGTACCACCACCTTCACCACCACCTTGTTGATGACAGTGAACGTATACAATGTCTTCCACTCGCAGATTCAGAGCATACTGCCAATATTGAGATTTGTCTTCTTTTCCATCTTTGCCATCACCCCCACCTCCGATACCACCTGTTTCTGATGAGCAATTACTGACAAATCCATTCATGAGTTGGTTCGGTGTCCACTTAATAACCAAACCTCGAGCGCTTTGGTGTAGGGAAAGATATCCTGGCATTGGATCTGATTGTGGCTGAATTTTCAACAAATTAATATTAGGGCCATATTAATAGTGTCCAGTCTTTAGATGAGAATTCCTCAAGATTGTCTTATTAACATTGTAATAGCACGTACAGTTTCATCTCAAAGATCGTTTGGCAAACAAAACCTGTCTGTATGGCTCTGTAGCCTACGATGATGTGTTATTGATTTCTTCAAAACTGAACATAAGTGAGAAAGCGTTATACGTACTGGATGCACATTGACGTTGTTTTTTCCATAAAGCAGAGTAGCTTTGCTGTTTTGGTGTAGAGATTCAACGTAATCTTTGGCAGATCTGGGCATCTGCCCCAGGGCGTCTTCGGAACTACCTCCAGTATGTAGGCTTCTTCCAAACTTTTGAATGGATAAAAGAATTTGAAAGAATAGAATGGATATAAAAAATTTAAGATATTTCAAAAACAGTCCTTACATATTAAGAAAGTACATTGTTTCGAAAATTGTAAACAGCTATTTCTCAACTGAAATTTTACAAGTTATGACAAAAAAAGTTTTTGCACTACTTTCAAATTGTGATGTATGAAATTTTTCTGCCATCACAAATCATTACTAACTCAATGATAGTGAAAGATCATTGATTATTACAATATTGATTTTGTTATGTAGCTCCTAACTTTACAATGTAGGGATATAGTGATAGGACTATCCACATACTCACATTAAGAGGAGGAGTTGGTTGACAACTAGTAGTACCGGAAGATATTCTGTGTCTTTGAACAAGTTCGTCAGCAGGGGGATCCGTCCAAAAATGATCCTGTGTTTTGGTCTTGGAATAATCCAGGGCACACGGTCCGACTAACAAAGAACTAAGAATGGATCCACAATCTGGATCGGCAACAAGTGAATCCTTCTCATAGTATCGGCTACTATTCTCTACTAAATATGCAATAATCCCTGCAAGCTGTTTTTCGAGCAGTGCCAACCGTATCCATAAATATTTAGGTTGTTGGTGATGTGATTGCGAAATAATACCAGTGGAATTTTTTTTCAATAATGGAGGTGGAAGTGGTTTACTGGTGCTGTCGCCACTACTGGAAGATTTCCTATTTGTTGGATCCACATTTTCCAAGTCTTGAACCATTCTTGAAATGTGATTAGCAGGTGGGAAGCTTTTAGCCACTTTGTGCAACAGTGCTGTAGTAGAACTCGTTTTGAATAATCCCAAAGCACGTCTCCTTAGTCCTTGCGATAGGCATGCCTCTACGGCAGCTAAAGTTATATGGATTGACACGTATTAGGATTGGCAAAAAAATTGGCTCTTTGCATTCATTCTTATTTCAAGTTCTGGGTTCTACAAAAAATAATTTGAAGATAACTCAAATGGAAAAAAATTTGAAGGCTAATAATAGTCTTTTGATACAATCAGACTTTCATATACCTATTCGAGCAAAGTTTGAGATCTCCTCATTATTACACCAAGTAGGCGTAATTATATTTCAAAGTCCATTTTAGTAACATCCAAAATTGTAAGTGTTCACAAATACGAAACTAACAATCGTGAATTAGACACCAATATAGTCTGTCATCAAATTTTGGATTAGTTGGCTAATAACTTGGGCAATTAGAGAAACTTTCTTTGGTTTAATAGATCAGTTTAGCGTATGCAAGTTTCTAACTATAAACCACAGTTACAAATTACACTTTCTCAACATTTATATATCTATTAAATTTCTGGTGACAGTATTCAGAATGAATATTTTTTGACACTTTGCGTTGGCTGTAATTTAACAAAAAAGATATGATTGTTTTGGTTGTATTAATGATATAGCCCGACACTTAAAATTATTCATTAGAGGAATACTAAACGAATGAATTTAATCAGATATATCAAGTTATTTTGAAGCTTGCAATTTTTTCGCCATCAAAGATGATTTTCGAAGATAGTAATATCCTAAAACCGAAAATAAAAAATATACACTTTCCTGCACTAGAGGACCCTTAAAATTTAATTTTTACTGAAATATTCATCAGCTGCTGTTAGTGAAAATTTCATCATACTTTCAGATTGTCCGGATTTCCAGGCTTTCTTGCAACTCTGCGTATATGCATATGCGTATACGGGCATCTCGTGTACACAACATTTATATATATCTATACGTATACTCGCCACATAGGGAGGTAATGCTGCTGCTCTCTTCGTGTACGAATTTTCTTGTTACAGCTTCCTCCATAATCTGTTTCACCTCCTTCTTAACATTCCTTATCAATCTCTCCTTAAAATTCTCGTCTGAAATAACATCGACAACATAGATGATACGTTTCCTAACATACCTGTAATCACGCTTGGATAGTGATTTATATAAGCAGTAACGTAATTTACCCATTTCGAAACCGGGGGTGGCGTCGAGGCCCGGCATCAGCTGTATCTAGTTCTGTTCCAAATTCAAGGTGGAGTTCAAAGGGTGGGGCGAATAATCAATACCGAGGTTACGCGCGGTCTTATCACCTGTTACGCACTGCCAGATAAACAAAACTCTACCCCAGATGACATTCACTCCATTTAAACGGGCATTTGTTAGTATAGCAATTTCGCAACACTGACCACGAAAATACTAATTTCAAATCAAATTTGACGCTATCAATGGACCGATATCCCGTCTCCTGTCGTATGATAGCGGACGTTCAATGGTTCGCGCGCGCGCGTTCGACACTTCCTAACATTGCGCTACATCCGCATAATCGGGCGAATCGTGCGATACGAGCCTGCGCGTGCATATGCTGGTGCATACGAATTATTATCTTCTTTCGGCGGATTCGGCGTTACCAACGTCGTTGATCCAAACTCGTTTAAATTCTTAGTTGTTGATACCGCCGTCAGATGATTTGGCGGGGAAAAGTGATTTTTGAACAATTTGAATAGAATATCTAGTATTTTATGACTAATCTTCAACTGGGTAAGTTTTAAAAAAGTGCATAAAATGTACTTATTGAGAATTTTAAGCTTAATCCTGCGATTCAGTTGAAGTCTAAACTGAAAACTATATCTCAGATAAATACGATTTTGCAAAAACTCGCACTGGCAGTGGTATTCGCCAGCTGTAATACCTAGACGTCATTCATACAACGTGGACTGTAGCTATATTCTTCAATCAACGCGTTGACGGAAGAAGTTAAAGGTGGGTGACCCTTGGGAAAATTTTCGTGATAAGAACTTCCATGGATCATAAGAAGTCGCTGCAATCATCGTTGACTGAAGAAGACTGTTAGAAAGACGGTTACGATAGCATGGACTGGTATACATATGTCTTCAGTCAACGATGATAGTGTTTTGTGTGCTTACGGGCTTGCATGTTGAACGGCTCCCGCCGATAAAAAAGCTACCGCAGAGTATTGGTGCAAAAGATTCCAGAAATAACCATCTTGAACTTCTTCCATCGACGACCCAAAGGCTGGCAATACTGATCCCATAAGCCATAGGCGTAGAAGGACTTGTAAGTCTGGTTAAATCCACCTGCGCTCGAAATACATAACAACAAAAAAGTGTCATGGCGTCCAAGGCCCATGTGGACAACACGGTGAATGAACGCCGACTAAGACCGATTTATGGTAAGTAATTTCATTATTTCAGTGAATTTGTGCTTATTAAATATACCTTGAAACAGTAGTGTTGATTAGGTGGCAATATGACCAAGTTGTTCGTAAGGTTATGTAATTCAATTGTGTCCTTTGCTCAACATAGACTGGCTGGATCATGGAAATAATAAAAAAGCTCTTCAAGAAGCCGAAAAGGTGCTTAAAAAACAGCCGAGTAATCAATGCGCCAGAGTCCTCAAGGCACTGGCTTTACTTCGTCTTGGCAAGGAAGATAATTGCCAGATGATAATGGAAGAAGTACGTGCTGAGGTTCCCTGCGATGATTCTACCCTTCAGGCCATGAGTATCTGTTATCGGGAAATACATAAACGTACGTTACAATCATCTTTCTACCCCCGATAATAATAAACATGATAGATTGCGCATCACAGTGCTTACAGAGTGCTGTTACGCCGTAGTTGGATTTCAAATGTTTTACAAAACACATCACATATCATTTATTATATTATACTGTTAATATAACGATGCTGACTTGAAATGTATGTTTATCGCTGATTTGCGTCTAAAATTGAATCAACTTTTTTCAAGGTTGAATTAAAGTTTTTAACACTATTTATCCTCAACGTAATTTTGGATCACATTATCTACAATCAGTCAATTATTAAAATACAGTCTATCTAAGACACCCGAACAACCTTAATTGATATTAGATTATTGAGATAAAAGTGCAGGCAATGACTATCAGTGCCTTGCAGTACTTACCTGTGAAACAACTTGAGTAATTGGTTTTCATAAGAGTTCAAAAATTTGAGGGTTCATTAATTTTGAAAACACTGTAACTTACTTGAGAAACAAGAGACCAAGCAGGAAATCTTGAAGATAATCAATTCTACTATATTTTATTTTCAAGATCCTCATCTAACATACTTATATTCTAATTAATGCACAATATGCTCTAATTAAAAAAATACCAGTACCGAAGCTGCTATCATGTTCGGAGGAATGGATGTAATATTCATTGTAACTCTTGTCAATAGCGGATAAAATCAGTGAGTTGTACGAAGCAGCAGTCAAAGCAGATCCAACCAACGAAGAACTTCTTACGCATCTATTTATGTCCTACGTGCGTCTATGTGATTTTAAAAAACAACAGCAAACAGCGGTTGCTCTTTACAAGCTGAAGCCCAGGAATCCTTATTATTTTTGGGCTGTGATGAGCGTAGTAATGCAAGCTATGCAAGCTGATGAAAGGTTGGCAAAAGCTGTTGTACTACCACTTGCTGAGAGAATGGTAAGACGTTTTTCATTCTAAGGGAACTAGGATGTTGTATTTTTTTTTCAGATCAATTCGTTCGGTATATTTTCACCCATATTGGGATCAAAAATGCATTAAATCTGCTGTCAAAAATTTGAGGTAGTCACAAATTTGCAAATGTATGGATTTAATATCAGCTGGCTCTTAAAAACATATATTATTAAACCCAATACAACTCTACTTTGCTGTTAGAAATATTTTTTTTACTATAGGTTCAGAACAATTACGCGATATGTCAATATTTTATAGAATAATTCAATGAATGTAAAAGATTTCATATCTTCCATTCGATCAAGTAAACACTAAGCTAAATCATTGGAGAACAGGTATTGAAAATGGTGAATGAAGGCAGAATTGAAGCAGAACAAGAAGTTCATTTGTACCTTATGGTGTTGGAACTTCAAGGAAAAGAGGAGGCAATTATGGAGGTTTTAACAGGACCTCTTGCCTTCCGTTTATCATCTCTCCCTCAACGACGAGCCACACTTATGTTGCAGTTGCATCGATACTCGGAAGCAGCTAGTACCTTTAAAGAACTGATGCATGAAGAGTAAGTGACCCCTAAGTGTTAGACAAAAGTATATAAAAAAATTTAGTCATTATTAAACAACGTTAATTAAAATGATTATTTTTGTACATTGTATAGTATACTTTTAAGATATTAGGTTAATATGCTTAAAATTTGACTGGAAGTTTGTATACAAAATTATCTGATGTAACGCTTGTCTAATTTCTTACAAATGTATTATTGATAGCATTGACAACTGGACCTATTATCGTGACTACTTAGCAGCTGCACTAAAATCAGAAACACCACAAAAGTGCTTGGATCTTTTAAACGAGATTATTGCAACAAAGGGTGAGAAAGCAAGAGCTCCTCGACTTGCCCGTTTTGAACTGCTGAAACATGCACGCTTGTTAAAAATTGAGCTGAACTCGCTTGATTCTACACAACTGATGCACCAATATTTTACGCAGTTCGGGGAGAAAGGATGTGTAGTTGGAGACTTGAAATTGTACTTACACCTTCTAAAGCCAGATGAACGACTGCATTTAATTAAAAAGGTTTATAATCAACAGTGCTATGCTACCAACAATTGCATTTGTAAAATTCTAAGAAAAATATATTATTTTTATCAGCTTGAGCAAGACGTGGCTGTTGGTGCCGATGATTATCCTACTACCATAGGACAGATGCAAAGACACATTCATTTAGAGCAATTACGACGCATATGTGGCCTACATCATTCTCCTACGACTAGTATAGAAGAGAGAATCAGTTTGGCAGATCGTCTATGTGACCTTCATAAAAAGGGAAATGCACTTTGTCCTGCAAGCGATCGATTGCCAACTGACTTCTGTCCTGCTGATGCATATGGTCTTTTGGCCACTCACTTGTTTCATCAGCTTTGGGTTGAAACGCAAGAAGCGTTGTACCTTTACAGGTAAAATACAGTACTATACATATAGGCAATTTATATCACAGATTGTCCGTATAGCTGGCAGCATAACACATTTCCAGTTTATAAAACTTTTTCCTCACTGGATGCCACTGTTATCTGTGTGTTACTACAGCAATTTAGGTGCAAAAAAAAATTTATAGAAGCACCCCAGGATTTCTGACTTTTTCTGAAATGGTTATGTTTTAGGGCAATGGCACTACTAGAGCAAAGTCTTGTGTCAAGTCCTTCCAACTTTCACACAAAAATTTTACTGGTACGAATTTATCTTGAAGCTGGTCTTGTTGGGGCAGCTAATCATATATTCGCGTTACTAGACGTCAAACATATACAGTTGGATTCATTGGGGCATCTGCATGCCCCACTTCTTGCACCCTTGGGACATTTATCACAGGCATCTTCAACTCTCGATCATGCTGCAAAGTTCTTCGTAACAAATTACAAAGATGTATAAATTTCAAATATCTCAATGCAATTTGAAGCAGGAGTTTTCAATGTAATTGAATAATTGCACAACGCTCATCACTTTGTGTTTTTTGCGAACAATATTAGTTTCAAACGCGGTTCAATACATTCAACTCACTTATTTACATACGCCAATCCAATTGTTATTTTTCCGCACTCCCTACAATTATTAAAAGTTAGGATATACCTCTTTTATTTGGGAACCCCTGCTCTAAGGAAATTGCTACACAAATGAATGCAAAGATAAGTCATATATATGAATCTAAATGAATTTCCAGAGCGCAGACCATTTAACATTTGCTTATAAGTATGGCAGTTTCGTAAAAATCCAAGAGTTTGTGGAACTAAGGAAACGATTGGATAATTCATTACATTTTGCGATGACAACTGTGGATAAAATGTTACTCGAGCTTAGTTGGTGCGATAGTCCTAATATCCTCTCCGTCATGCTCACTTCTATGCGGATACAACCCCATGAAGATTCAATTAGATGGAACCTCATCAGAGACAATAGAGACCTTGAGGTAAATTATTGTTGCATATTAAGTAACTTATATATTATTGAACACATGGGAATATTGGCAATATACATCTGAGTGTAATAAACTGTATTGGATGTAGTGCGTGAAACGATTGTTCCATTTTGTTTATAAATCATGTTGTCTGTGTGGAAATAGGTGGTTGTTGGATGGGAGCCTTTAGATAGCTATGAGAAAGACCCTCGTTTTCGAGAAGAGACTGTATCCTGTATGCTGGTATTACTTTCTGCTCGCAATTTACTATTGCGGATAGTCGCAGCAGCAGCTGAAACTGAATCATCGCCACTTTTAGCTCAACTGGGTACTGAGCTTGAGAAGTTGCAACAAGAACGTATTCCTGAGGTTTTAGGTCATTTACAAGATCGGGGAAGCAGTGCACAGAGCATTTTGGTACCTTTAGATGCGATAGAGCGTTTGAAAGAAGCTCATGAGTCGGAACAATTGAAAATCATTGCACGACTTGCAAAGTGTCTATCACGCTCTTCGTCTCCTGATTCTCAGTGCCTACAGGACTTGGATGCAACCCCAGGCCTTCGAACTCTTCCAATGCCGTGTCAACAAACTCCAGCTTCATACAAACGATTTCTTATGAGAGCAGTGACATGTGGTGAAACACTCGCATTGATTGGGGCTGTATGCTGTGGTTATACCACATCTCAAACTCCGTCCTCAAATAAAAAAAATAATAAAAAGTCGGGCAAAAAAATCAAATCACCTCAGCCTGATCAATTAACGGTAAGCAGTCATTCTTATTGTCTCCTTTTGAAATGTTTCGGATGAGTGGTCATAATGTGATGTTAAATATTCCTTTTCAAAAGCAATTTTGAATGTCTCAGGGCACCAATTTTCTATCTTTAGCTCTTAAAGTAGACAGCCAAAGTATGGACTTTTGTAATAATTTAAAAGGCTCTTATTGCTGACCACATAAATAATTGAAAGATTCTTGATAATGTGCAATTTATCAGTTATACTTATGGACAAAAAACAAATAGACTATAGCGTAGGGATACATACTGTATTATTCAAATATAACAATACCTAGTTTATAATTATAAGGCAAGGATTTAAATTGCTAGCACAATATTTTTCAATTGATTTTATCCACAGTACCGTTTGTCATATGATAAAGACAAAGAAATTACATATGCACAAAACTTTGTTCCATTCCGTTTTCATACTTGACTGGACCCAGAATGTGTCATGTATAAATTTGGTCAAGGGAGATATTTACTGACAATTACTTGCTCAAAGTAATATGCCTATAATTTCAGTACTTATCCAAACTGATGTTAACTATACGCAACAGAGCCACAAGCACAAAACCCCAAGTTTTTGTCAGCATTACCGACGTAGCACTATCACCCCATATGCTATTGATGTGTTCCTCGTGAGAATCTGCGACTTACAGCCGTTTTAAACTGGCCCATCCTGTAGCATTTGATCACTAAAGACAGCCGGCGAGTGCATGATAGTTAAATGAGAATCCCCTAGCTCTGTTCTCATTCTGGTCTCAGCCGTCAAATGCTACTAGATTGGTCAATTTTAAACGGTTATAATTCGTAAACGACAAATATCCTGTAAGAAAAAAAACGTTTCAGTTGCAGTGTTCACATGAAATACATTGGTAGTCTACGAGGCAATAGTTTTGGATCACCCTGTATATGTAACATGATCACAATCCAAACCGAATACTTGAAAATTAATCTCATTGACGAGAATACAATTCTCCAGAATGAAAATGGCATAAAAAAATATTTATATTCACTACTGTGTTGGGAGCAAGAAAATATTCCTGCATTTCTATTGTCACCTAATTTTTACTTTTCAGGATGGTTGGAAAGACATAGGAAACTTACTAGTGGAAAGAGCTAGTGTATTGGATTCAGTTCTTTCAATGTTAGAAAAGGTACAATTGCAAACAGGGCTGGATTCTGAAGAAGCCGTAACAGCAACTGTGGTACAACGTAGTCAAGAAAGCATCGCACAAAGTTCTAGGGAGATTAAGTCTCGTGTGCAGTTAACTATAAAACTATTAAATAGCCTGAATAGTTGAAAATATTAGAAAAACGTCTGTACAAAGATCATCCATCAATTCGTTCACTGGTCTGAGAGTGCCATCTTGTTATTTATGTACATAAGGCTTTGCCACAGCAAACCAATACCCATGAGATTATATCTGTCGTAGGCATCTAATAAAATCAGGCATTTAATTAAAAGCCTAGTCATCTAATTAAATGCCGGCATTTAATGAAAATCGTATTGATGTCTTTCATTTACCATTATCTGTCTAGGGATTAACTTAAATGCCGGCATCTAATTGAATGCCGGCCGGATCTTCAGGCAAATAATAAAAAAAGCAAATGTATATCCACGCACGATCCGCCCGTGTTTACCACGCATGTTCACCTAGCGACAGTTTGAAAACAAATATTATGCCCAATTAATTCAAATAGAAGCAGTCGGTCAGTAACCATGATTGAGTATACAGATTCGCCAATTTATAAATGATTGGAAATTCTTGAAAATGGAGAGAAGTGGTGTTTGTGAAGAAACATTTTTGCAAAAAATCAAGCATATTATGGATTTCAATAATGGAAAAAGAGTGATGTGGGATTGTGAGCACTTTGAAAAAGTGAAAACGATTTTGAGTAGACCGGAAGCGAAAGCAGATATGTCTCACTACTACTACTTCAAGAAATATGAATTGTTGCAAATCGGGTCTGTGAGTAGTATTGTCTTGAAGCGGAGTAGCGAGAGTGACGATTTAGTCTATATGGTTCCAGTAGAAGGTTATTTCGAGAAATTGTTAGAAGCTCACAATCAAACTGGCCATGGAGGTCGAGATAAGATGCTGTACTACATGAAACAAAAATGGCGCATCCCCAAGAGTGCATGTGAGATATTTATTAGTTGTTGTGAGACATGCAATCGAAAAAAGTCAACGGCAAGAAAGGGCGTAGTTGTCAACCCAATTCTTTCCCGGGGGTTCAACGCTCGCGGTAAGGTCGACTTGATTGATTTCCAGTCATGCCCCGATGGAGAATACAAGTGGCTTATGAACTACCAGGACCACGCTACAAAATTTATACATCTACGTCCTTTACAATCCAAACACGCGGCTAATGTAGCAGAAGAATTGTCAAAAATTTTCTTCACGTTTGGAGCTCCAGCTATCTTACAGAGCGATAATGGCCGAGAATTCGCTGCAAATGTTGTCAGAGAACTTGTTTCTCTTTGGCCGAGCTGCAAGATGGTTCACGGTCGTCCCAGACATCCACAAACACAAGGAAGTGTGGAACGAGCCAACGCTGATGTAGAAAATATGTTGCGAGCGTGGATGATTGATAATAAATCGAATGAATGGGCAAGAGGCTGTTACGAAGTGCAGGTAAAATATTCTTACTTTATTATTATTAATTATTACGAAAAATATTCTTACTTTTTAGTGGCTGAAAAACACTTCGAAACACCGGGTAATTAACAGGACGCCTTATGAAGCTATGTTCGGACCTATAAAAAATGGCGTGGCGAGTTTTAATTTGCCCCGCGACGTTATCGCCAATTTAAATACGGAAGAAGACTTGGAAAACGCTCTCCGATTGCTCAGCGATTCGGATCAACAACAGCAACACCAAGATAATCCAACGGTACTGAGTACACAGGAAAAAACCCAGGAGCATTTGTATTGTTTGTGAATCTGGTGTATCACTTGAAGACGCAGTGACATGTCATGAATGTGATCTGGAAACGCACATTAATTGTGGGACCTTGGCCGATCAAGATACATTTTTTTGCTCGTTATGCTCAAGAAAAAAACATATCCATGATGTACAGGAAGATTGCCATAGGAGGCAGAAATTGGCAGCAAATAAAATGGTGACATTTTCTACTGAGAAATTTCCAGAATTGGCTGCTGAAGATTGCATTACACTAGCAGTTCCAACTGTAGATGAGCCCCCCTTGACTTCAGCAGAATCCTGGGCGTTGTTCTAGATAAACAAAATGAAGTATATCAAATCGGAACTAAGGCAGGAATAATAAAGGGTTGGTTTTCTCGACCGGAGATATAGAAATCAGGAGCCAGTATGATTACTCTTCTGGATGTTCGGAGAGATAATTTTCTTACCCTTAGAGAAGCAGCGGCGGTGCAATCAAAATGCGGGGGCCAAGGTTACAAAAAATGTAACTGCAAAGTGACAAAAGAGCAATGTTCGACAAAGCGGTGTTCTTGCTTCAAAGCCAATATGAAATGCGGATCTCGGTGCCACAATTCTAATCCTTGTGCGAATAAAGACTGTTAACTACATTTTTTTTCTAAATGAATTATAACAAATTTTCAAATGACTTATATAATATTATTATGTTATATTATTTTCTAGCTGACTATAATAGTTTAATAAATATGACGCGTTGATATATTTCATGGATATACATTTGCTTTTTTTATTATTTGCCTGGAGATCCGGCCGGCATTCAATGAGATGCCGGCATTTAAGTAAATCCCTAGGCAGATAATGGTAAATGAAAGACATCAATACGATTTTCATTAAATGCCGGCATTTATTTAGATGACTAGGCTTTTAATTAAATGCCCGATTTTGTTAGATGCCTACGACATATCTATAATAAAACGATGTCCCTCCCCAATTGCTGATTATAGCTTAGTCACAAATTAATACATCAAGCTCATGCCGTAGGTGGATTATGATATATATGTACGGCGATGGTCTGTTGAAGCAGGTCTTTGCACTGCAGGGTACGAGGCCAACTAACAGCTTTTAAAGCAATGAACAGATTTACCTTGCATAGCTAGGAAGCCCCGCTCAAGAGATCCTCGTAATATTTACTTGTGAATATTTACTAATGTTCTTATCTAACATAATTACTGTGAAGTGCATATCCGGCAGGTCTGGAAAAGTGTTTCATGACGTGGACTGGACCGGGCAACTGCTCTGACTACTGAGCTACCCAGGCCGCTGCCGAAACACTTTCCCAAACTGCTATCTGACTAGCCGAGAAATGCCATGTTACATTACATATTTTGATTTTATTTGACGAATTGTGTTTATTACAGTACGTGACGTTAAAATTCTCCATAAATTGACATGACTCACAAAAATTTTGCGCAAAACTTTTGTATTATATCAATGTAAATTATATAGAAATACAAGTTTTTACACAAAATTGTTACTGCACTCGTAGAGTCACTGTACTGTTGGAGTTCCACTGCAATATTATTCGTGTCACTACCGATGTACTACACTATAATAATTCAGCATTATCGAATTACACGTTAAAGAAAAGTACTTTCAAAAAAAAAAATAACAATAATAAAAGCCGATCTGCTGGTATATTATTATCCATTGTGCTACAGATGTATGCGACTTTTTCCCGAAGCATGATTGTTGCATTACCACTATCACATTTGGTAAAAGTATTGATTAATACTGATGGATTAGTCTCTAATCATTAATACTGTTGAAATCCTTACTACCCTTCAAACTTATTACGCTAGTGGATTTCACTACTCCACATTATTTGCAACCAGTAGTAATTCCGCATACAGAAGTTTTTACTACAGAAACAAAAGAATAAAATATACATATCAATGAGTTTTATGTGTCATATCAAAAAATAATCTTTTAAATTATTGAGTAATGCTAATGAAATTTACGTTTAAATGAACTTATTTCCTGTGAAATAGTTCAACTGAAACTCACTTCATACATAAACTAATGAATGTAAAGATTAACGTAAAATCAACCTCCGTTCTCTGCGGTGGAGTGACAAAATACATTCGACTTTTGTAATAGATGGGTACATTGAAGAATACAACATAATTTGTTTGTATATCCATCTTCTTCATCTTTTGGACATGATAAATGATTTCATTTTGTTTTAATAGCCAAATTATTAATCCCGTATCAGCTGATGATCGTTACAGATAGGTCATACCATTGCAAAAATTTTATTTAGATTTTGAGCCTCGCAACTGATTGAATGACTTAAAAAACTACATTGAATATGATTGCCTCACGTTCTTGCATGTCATTTTTAGCAACAGTCGTTTGTCGCATCACCCTCATCACATATATGCTGAAATAAGTCCAACTGCCATACCATACTTTGATCCTAAGAACATATCTTCTGTTACGGTATTACGTATTCCATGTAGTGATCTGAAACTAATTTAGGAAGAAATTCAACTAGTTATTTACAAATCATGACTGTTTAACAAAAAATGGTCTTGTTTGCAGTGAAGTATCATATAAATGAGGAATTTTCTCATCTTATTTTCGCTTAGAACAATCGCATGAGCTCCTTATCTTTCTTTGTGACTTGGTGCATACTTTAGTAGACTAACCCTTAAAAACTGTTGCATTAAAGTTGGACATTGATATATCGAAGAAAATTTATTATACGTTAACAAGACACATTAACGTACGTTTAACAGTGTACAAATTGCAATCATCATTATTATTTCATGCTATACATAAATTTAAGACTTGGTATATTTTTTGATTATTGGTGAAGATAAATTTACTGCATTTGGAAACCTTTTCAAACACATTTGATGCTTGGAATAAAAAATGAACTATGTGGTGTTTCTTAGCACTCTTTTGAAATACATCGTTTATGTTATATGGGTTCGTGTGTATAGTACAAGTATATAATATAATACAAGTACATGCATATATGCACGTCGTGCATAAAAATTGATCTTATATCGAATTATTCCACTTTGCCTCATCACGACTATTCATGCATACTTCGCGTAGTGTGATGATCTGTCTCAGTTGATGATTCCAAGTTTGACACACATACAAAAGTGGCAATTGCGTTTATATTATCGTATTATACTAAACCATTTTCTTTAAAACTAAAAAGTACCACGATAGCTTCGCGTTTGAAATAGTGCCTAACAAATTACAGGTGCACGTCAGGCAGTGGAATGGCACTAATCAATAAATAATATTGAAATTATGGCTAATTATGTACATTATACAAGACTATTGGGATAGAGTTCTGGATATATTAGCGTAAATTAAAGTGATTGCTGTTTCATAAAACAATCATGAGTGTAATATTGTTTGTTTTATTTTACATTAAAACTAGTTGTTGATCATTGATTCGTTTACACATTTGTAAACTTATTAGAAAAAAATTATGTACATTCTTAAGCTGGTGCTCAACTGATGAACTTTTTTCCAAATCACCCGAGAACTTTATTAGTGGAATTGATTTACGACAAAGTTTCACCTGAAGATTCTGATATTTGACAGATTGACAGCTGTGAATTTCGTATTGAAATTCCCCATACCAGAGAATTCGTGTCAACTTTAATGAAGATTGTACACAATTAAATAAATTTCTGTCATTTTGCTTGTTATAATTTTTACATCTTTTTTTATATAGAATTCGGGTAGATATAATACTGGCAAAATAATTGCACGCAGACTTTCCATTTAGCTTAAGGCACAATATTAAAAGCCAAGAACTCATAAAGGCTTAGCTTATTATTAGTATAAAATACTCCATTTTCTTCCTTCAACTCCTATTCGACCAATTCAATTAGTAACTCATATTTTGGAAAAAAGATGCTTTTTCATAGTCTATCGTACTAACAATCAAATTGATTTCGTATTGAATATTTACACATTTGATTTTTTTCTCGTCTGCTCAAGAAATAATACAGGGTTATTTATTCATTACTGATTATGAGTCCGACTAGCGCTGCCATTCTACTTGGAACCGCATAATGACTCTCGCGAGACCGGCTCTCTCATCCAGGTCTCGCGTTTACCAACGAATAAATGACTGTAAATGGGGATTTCCTCGCTAAACCAGGCATGTATTAAACGAATCTCAAAATACTATTCAACGTTTTTTCATTAAGAACTCCGATCTTCCGAATGGTTGATCTCGACGGAAATCCTCAGATACGGTCTCATTTTTCTTGGCATGCCGTAAATTGGAAAACTCAATGGTATTTGAGTAAAATTCTTTCCATTTTATGACTGTATTTTCAAGCTACATATATTACTGTTATGCGGTTGACTTATTTTCTATTGTATTCTGAGCTGGGTATTTATTATTTGCAGTAGATGTTCAATACTTTTCCCATGATATAGGATTTAACTCTTAGGTACGACTTTTTCAACTATCCATAATACTCTCTTTGGATTTGTTTATGATTGTAATTGGGATTAAATTCAGGTTTAAGTAATAGTACACATTTTCCGCAGTTCATTTTCATCTGGGTCTGAAAACTCTAGATTAGGTGTTGGCGAATCTCGTTCTTGTTCAGGAGAAATAGATGGCAAATACTTTTCTTCTGACAGGCCATTTCGTTGATAAAATAGAATGTACGCCGTTGTTGCAGTTTCATTTGCCACTGCTTCAGGGCTGGACTCTCGGCAGCTGCTATCATTATAATAATACCATTGCCCTCCGTCAGGATTACGTGCGTAGCTCACATAATGTCCACCTCCCATGATTCCACTGTGACACTAGAGCATGATATAATAATAAAAAAAATAATCTTATAATATTAAGATAAGAAAATGTTCCAGGAGTTGTAGATGCATTTCTACACGCGAAATTCTTCTTGTTCGGCATTTATTTAGAGAAATTTACTACTGGGGACATAGTGTCCTTATGACTTACCACAACAGCATATAAATTATACTTGACATCTTCTGGGTTCACAGAAGGATGCAGTCTGTGATGATTGAGCCTATGGTGGTGTTCCGGATCGGCTAGATATTCAGAGGGATCAAAATCTTTCAAAGGAAAACGTACTGCTTTTTGCGACTTGACCCATTTGCCGCGAACACAATGGAATCTTTTTAAATGAACTACTAAAACAGGGGGTAACCGCCATAGTTGTAGACGTTTTGTCGCAGATCTCGGCTCTGCACAACGTTGACAATGGTAACGTTCCAATGATTCTTGTCTAGTGAATGCTGCTAAGCATGAAGACAAAGGTAATGGGGCACTTTCTATAATTTTAGCCTGCGGAGCACTTTCATGTTCATCGCAGCTAAGTTCTGTAGCAGTTTGGTAGCGTAGATGCAAGGCTGTTGGATCCCAATCAATTGCTAAATGTGTAACTGGCAATCCTGATCCCATCGATTCCGCCGTCATTAACTCTCCATCGCAACGTATACGACAACCTCTGCAAAACTTGTACCATGGACACCAGGCACATACCCTGCCATCTCGATCCACTGCACGTAGTACAAATGGAAATTCGTAACCCAAACTATCGTCACTGAAAAGAATTGTGATCACATATTGTTTGTTTCTTTACACAGACTTGTAACATTTTCGAAATACGAGAAATAGTGAGTACGAAACTAGAATTATAATTCAAGTTTACCAATCTTGGGCATGATTGGGTGAAGCAGCTGTCTCTGTAGGTGGCAGTGGTGTGACCAGCCTTGCTACTTGACGCCACACACTTCTATAAAGTTCTTGATGAGTGGTGCCATCTCCACAAGGCACGACAACGGGTACACCGAATAAACTTGGTCTGGTTTTTTGTGAACTTGCAAAGTACAAATCTTGTCTTATCTGTAATTTGTAGAAAAGACCACTTTTCACTGCTTTTCTAAATCACATTTGAAGGTTTAATTATAAACGTCAATTAAACGATACATACCATTTTACGATGTAATGCGATTACATATCCATTACCATGAGATAATGAGTTGTTGGAACTACTATCGCTACCATAGTTGTTGTACTCTTTTATTTCAGTAGACATAGGTAACGGCGGTGGTGGAGGTGGCGTTTCTGACATTTGAATAGCTTTGAAGCTACGACGTTCTTCAGATGCTTCAGTCATAGAACGCTGCTGATTTCTACTAGGTGGATAGTGAGAGGCAGGTACTTCATAAGCATATAGTCTTGTTCCTGCTTTTGCCTCCTGGATACAATGGCCTGGTATAATTTAACCTAAGAGTATGATGGAGGAAAGAGTGCTGGTTATCGGAGAAGTTTTTCTATTTGAAAATTAGACGTTTGAATGCCGGTTAGAAACAAACACTTAGCCCTTCACTGGTTTTTCAATGTTAAGGAACGTCACTGTCGACTTTCTGTGTATGAAAACATTGCCAACAGAATATCAACTCTGGTATCAGAAGGTGAACTAAGCATATGGACGGAAAAGCGTCATATGATTTAATTGGATGAATTGGCTAAAACACGTTAATGACCATTTTTAATTGCTGAACACTTGCTGCGGACTCCTAAATTTTTTACATCATCTATGTTCTTTGATGATGCGATCTACAGGTTGGCAAGTAAGTGATTCTGAATCGTGTTTGGAACCAAAAAATGGTAGCAGTAATTGTTAATTCCCATAGTTCTTCAAACTCTAAATAACACAAGGAAATTGTAATAAGTATTAGGCTAAAATATGTATTCAAGTACTGTATTTCAGTGATATTCAAAATACCAACTTTAAGTTAAAATTAAAAGTGTCTGAATCTTAAAATTTTTGCCAAGCACTCAATAAAATCATAGCCTGATCGGGTCCTTGTTTCATTCACCTGCTTAATTGGAGTTAGAATAAAGTGTATCGAATATCAAACAATTAGTAACTTTACTCAGGCAATGCAATATCCAATTTTATTCGTGGTTTGCTTTTCCCTGTCAGTTTTAAATGTTCACCAGATATTCAGTAATCTCTAGATGGAACAAAGATATAAAGAAAATATGTGTAGTGTCCACGTATATTCAAAAAAAAAAAAAAAAACATTGTCAATATTTATTTGCAATGTATATATACTATCCAGCACTCTCCCTTGAAGCGTTATGTTTAAAGCCTACTAAAATACAGGGTGGTCTTTGGTAGCAAGTACCATTTCCTGTAAAAAATTGTATTCAAAACTGTACCTGGACAGTAGATCTATCAGACGGAAAGCGTTCAATGTTATTAGCTGCGACTTCAGCCAACAAAAGACGCGATGCTGGTACGTCACATAGCTTGCTCAATTCTGTTTTGAGTGCTGAATAATCCGCATCTGTCGGCAATAAAAGCCCGTAACGAATAGGAACACCTCCATCTAGTCGCGCAACTAAAGGCTCTCGACGAATTAAACCCTCCATGGGAAGAGGCAGAGTAAGGTAAGTAAAGGGATCAAACCTGTGGTAAAATCGTTTCATGTAATAATAAAATTGCAAAAGTCAAAATTAGAGCTGGTTTTCGATTTTTGTACTCAATATCAAATGTTACACAATATTTTCAACAAACCTAACAGATTCCCACTGACAATGTTCACATCGAACAGTGGACTTGAGTTGGCCGTGAAATAAATCTACAATAATTGATTGATTCCGAAGTAGGTGGTTATCCCAAGCTTCTTGAGCCACTTGGGCGTCTTCTCGACCTTCAGAGTCTGCTAACTCAACATATGGTGCATCCCTTACTCTATTCAAGTCTTCGTGTAGGCCATCCAGTAAAAATGCCAAGAGCTCCTGAAAAAAATATCAGGAAAACTTGTACTTGTTTAAATTTTTTATTTTTAGCAGAGACTTAAGAGTTTATAAGGTCAGTCAGAATCTTGGAGTATAAATTATTTTTCCTCAGGAATGTAGGATATTATGTTCATAAGTAATTACATAGTAAATGTAATAAATAAATGATTACATGGTAAATTTTCTGGCCAGGAGTGTAGATAAAGGCCCAACCTGGTAATGATTACAGTTACGATAATGTAGAACAGCTTTATTATTTGTGGGTTTCATCAATTGTTTCCTCGAATTTGGATGCTGAATTGAACAACTTTGGTAGTTGCGAATTTTTAAAAGCATTTATTGTGCAATAACTACATCTCACGAAAGTTTGCTTTCTGAATATTCTAGACATGCATCACCATAAATGGAATTACTTATAATCCCGATAAAAATAAATTTATAACTCAGAGCCTGGTACAATGTAAAATGCATTTGTCAATATCACAAAAAATCAAACCTGTGAATCATGTTGTTGAAATCCTCCAAAGCGTGGAGCATATTTCGCAATAGTCCACCGCAGTTTAAGTGGAGCGACACTACGTGCTGAACCACTCCAGATATCACGGAGAAGTTCAGCATACCGTACAGCCATGTGACCGCGAGTTCCTAAAGGATTTGTGGTATTCAGCTCACGTAAGTGCGAGGCAGACATGAAATACCGAGTCAATGGACCTGTGTTACTAGCACACTGTAGCGCTGCGTTCATAAAGCAGGTGTTACCCAAGTTGTTCAAGCCAGTAGCACCTTTTTCTCCAGCTCCTTTGCTTACATCATCTTTAGTAGAGTCTCGCAAACGGCCTAATTCTTCTGGCCATGTTTGATCTTTGTTACGTACCTTTGAATTTTATGCTTTAGGTTAATGGTTACTCTATTGATACTATCTGGACGATGAGCGTAAAATGTAATGGTTTTCACTTGAAACTGCTAATAATTTTTCTAGTAAGTCAGGTTACAGTCTTACAGCTCGTGAAAAGTGAGAAAAAATGGCTTAAAATTGTGATAGTATCTTTCTTCGCAATTTTAACTCGGAGCGAATGATATGGTACATACCTCAATAAGTAACTGACTATCGTCTTGGAGACCCAATTCTTCTAGCGTAGCGTGTTCGTCTTCCAGAAGAGTCATTCCACCTCCTGATGCTCCGATATCTCGAACATGCCACAAGCGCACATCTTCACCAATTAACCTTAAGCGATTGCATAAGAATTGGTAGACTTGACCAGCCGTAGCCATCCGGCTAAATGCAGCAATGTACATTAGTTGTCGCTTATAACAGCCACTTGACGAGGATGATGGTAGCCATGATCCAACTCCATTTAATGGTAACGGTAATGGTTGCTGCTGCACACCAAGAGAACGATGCATAAGCAGACGTAGGACTAATGGGTAAAGTTCCAGTTCAACGTCAACACCTGTGTTACAAACATTTTTTTATCAACTTGGAGTTTTTACAGGGAATACAGCAATGGCAATATAAATGCCGCCAAAAATTTTTCGATACAATAATTGAAATGTTGTACCTGTTGCTGGTAGGATAACTTGTCTAGGTAATGCAGGTGCACCACCATGCCACTGTACAAGAGCTTTCCAGAGTGCATCCGGAAGCAAGTGAAAATCTCTTCCTTCAGTCATCACTAGAGTACGTCTCAAACGACCCCCTTCTCCAGTCAGTGCTGGTACCTTTTGTTTAACTGTTTCTACAAGATTAGAATTATCTATTGGTCCAGGTGCTGCTGAATCACTAACAGTGGTGTTGCTTTCTGATGTAAGACCATCCAGCAAGCAATATCGCCGCCATTGAGACCACCATTGTGCCGCAACAAGGTACCAAAATTGGCCTACTCGCAAACCGCGCCTTTCCTCCCTAGCAAGCCATCCCGTTACTATTTCTCCCTCCTCACTACGTCCTAGTGGTCTCAGACCCAGAACTACGTGACAAAGCTGATCCAATAGTCGCAGGAAAGCTAGAGGCAATTCTTTTTCAGCTGTCCATACTAGCCACTCCTCCATTGACAGAGGGTAATTAGGTAAATCCTTTTTTTCTTCTTTTGCTTCTACACCTTCCTCTATTTCATCATCTCGAACAAGCATTAAAACCTCTAGCATGTGTTTCAATTCAACCTCGTTCAGCACACCATCTCTATCACCGTCAAATACTTTGAAGCAAACTGTAAATTGAGTGTTTCAAAATTGATTAAAAAAATTTATTCAATTCAAATTTGATTAAAAAAGTTAGGCATCCATCAATGATTTTCAACGCACATTTCATTCGTTCAACGAGGGGACCACGACAGGCCGCGGAAATACCACAAGCCATCTCCTTGAAATCTATATGATTGTCTCTGTTTTCATCAAATGCTGCGACAAGACCGGGACACACACTAAGAGGCATTGGTGGTGAAATCATAGGCACAAGGGTTTCGAGATCTAGCCTGCCTGTTCCTGATTGGCCTTTTAATGTCCAATAATGTTTCTCCAACTCAATTATATCTGCTTCCTCCACTGTTCGTGAAAGAAAAAGAGAAAATCTATTTATAGAGCTTTAAATGTCTCTGAATTATTTTGTACAGAGAGAAATGAGTTGCCTCAAGTAATGGAAGCTTCTTATTGGTACGTGAACCACATGAGATGTTCAGTTCATTTGTAGGTACCTCAAATAATGTACAACCTTTAAATTTAATCAGACCTGAATGCTGAAACTTCATACACTCATTCATGGAGAAAAATGAAAAGTATGAAGCGAAACAATTCCACTTGAGACCACTTTTGAATCAACCGCATAAATTTCAATTGAACTATTTCAACAACTTGTCGCTTCTTTACTTACAATGAGTAACTCCTGCTAGGCTTTGATAAAACGTTGGTGTTTCCAAGTCATTTCCAAGAGTAAGTGCACCAGACGTTGTAAGTAGCCAACGAGAAAGGGGAGAGGCTTCAACATTTTGTAGCTGCCAATCACGCCATTCTTCATAAGTCGCTCCTTTCACAACTTTCTCGTAACCTTCGTCACCCGTCAATTCATCTTTGGCAAGCTGAGATACACTGCCATTCGCGTACAGGTCGTACAAAACTGAAACAGAGAGTTTAAGTCTGAAAAATCAGTCATATACTCTGGTTATACAATTCGTGGAAAGTAGTTACACATTAATTTCAGGATACCAATAAATCTGCTTGAAGTGTTCAAATATTTCGTTAAATCTACAGGTTAGCATCAATAATAATCAATAATAGAAATCAAAGTAGATAATAATGAACAGATTACAGATAGGTATCGGTAAAAACCCGACACAATGTGCCATGTAATACTATTTTCATGATGGTATAGTCAGAGATCGTAGAATATTTTCAGAAACACTAAAATTTTGATGATGTCTGAACATCTTGTTCATTGAGATCTCTTAAGAGTCTGGTAATTAACGAACATATTTATATGCCTGTTTGAAATGGATTGGCAATGAAAATCTCTTACAGGAAATAAATATACTAACAGCGCAGCTTTTCATCTTGCTTTCCTCGTGTCAAGAGAACCAAACCACTGAGAAGTTCCTTGAAGCTGAGGCCTCTCTGTGTTCCACCAAAAGCGGCATATACGTACTGAAAATTCATAAAAAAAAAGTTTTATGACGAGCCAAAGAATAAAAGAATTGGATAACATCTCGTCAAATTAACAAGCAGGACTTTGTGTTTGAGAAAGTCATGTCAAAATAAAAAGGTCAAATTCTGTTTGCAAAGCTTATTGGTCATCAACGAATGTTTGCCAACGACCAAGGATTGAAGCGTGTCTTTGTTCCTTTGATTGATCAATTCTCTTAATGGTGTGATCCGGACTTTATACTTGGAGCTGATACAGACCTCTGCAACTTGCGTGGGTACGCAGTCACCAAGGACATCCTGTATGAATGTATTGCAGCTTATAACTCCGTTGGCACTTGTACGTTTGAAAGCTTCTCTCAATCTTCTGAGTTCAGATTCGGACACTGTCGAGCAAGAAAATGTAAATAAATCAAGTTTGATTTACACACTATTTGAAAATTGTTACCACAGATGGGGGTTATATACCTCGTTTTGTTGCATCCTCGTAGGAAATACTCAACGGTCTCGACTCCTTCCCTCCCATCTCACAGGTTATAATAATTTACACTAAAATACAATCATTATCAATTTACTCTTTACATCTAATTAGAAATTAACGAGCTTATTATTAATTGTCCTGTCACTTTAATCGGTCAGCCATCTTTGCTAACATTTTGATAGTGCCTACGTCTTTGTATGAGCCTGATAAGCCGTTGCATAAAGCCATACACATGCGCGTACCTACGGATAACATTTACACCCCCCTCCCTCCAGGCCGACCGTCATCGTGAGACGTATTTCATTTTGCTTGATCTTTTCAAATATACCGATGGCCCGCCGACGCAGTTTATTAAAGTTGATATTAAGTGAAAATATTCAATAAATCAATACCACATACCGTTACACTGATGTAATATTATACTCATAATTGATATCATTTTTCTCAGATCTCCTAATGACGTTGATTGAGACTTGAAAAGTGTATTACGAATAAATGTACCCAGCATATTATTGTTGCAGATTATCTAAAATACTGAAATTCACTTACTTACCTGCCGAATTGTTGAGTACACCTACATATTTATGCAAACATTTTTCTTGAACCTGAATATTACTCTACTTCCTTTTGTATAGATCTATACACTGGTTTAAAATATTCCTGGTAAATTCTTGACCTGGGGTCTTTGATAATATTATGCGAATTCAAAGCTCTAATTGTAAACTTGACTTTTCTACAGGCATTCATAGAATCTATTTTGTTTGGAGTAGTTCATACGCTTCGAACTGCATAGCCGTTAACATGTTTTGAAAAAAAAGTAAAGCAAACAAACAATATTTTCACTGAAGTAATTTGTACTGGCACGGAATTATTTTGAAACTGTTCTTGGAGAATTTTGTTAAGATTGTTTGTATCTACGTAAAGTACGAGATACGAATCTTTCTCAGAATGTTCATTAAATATTGGGTGTATTAGTTTATGTTTTTGTTTAATTTTTTTCCTTAAACATCGAATGATTACATTATATTACTTAGAAAAGGCTATATACATCGATTTTATTATTATACAACTATATTATAGACAGAATTTAAATCACTGGATCGGTTTTCGTCTTTCCAAAACCTGGAAAATATAAGTTGATCATGAAATTTTTTGAAATCTTTTTTTGTTAATAATATGTTTGAATTTAGTTTTTTAACATACCTCTAGCAATTGCCTCCATTCACTTTCTTCGAGGGATCGTTTTATTTTTGCTAAAATAGATGGTGATATGCTTGGTAAACTGGAGATAGGTGGACAATTACATCCTATGTATGGAATTTGTAAGAGTTGGGTCACTGTAGGTCTGGCCTGTCGATCATGCTGGAGACAACGTCGCATTACTTCAACTAGGAACGGTGGAGGTGAGGCATATCCTCGCTTGCTTATGCTCTCAGTAGGTGGGAAGGCTATTTTCTGGGTTGGATTAGTTATTGCCGTTACTTTTGCCCAGTCTGCACGAATGTGTTGAAAAGGTGTCTGCCCATACACCAAACTGTACAAAATACAACCCAGTGACCATACGTCAGATTTGAAGTTTATCTGGTGGGATAACAGGCAAAAATTTAATAACTTATAAGCATTGCGTTGAAATTCTGATAGTGAAATTGACAATTTTTTTAAGAACCTTATATTTATTGTCATCACTAGTCGAATCTCCATTTCCTCCGACGTCAATGATAGCCTCAGGGCTGATGTAATTGAGCGTCCCGAACGATGTGTTCTTCACGACAGAAGTCATATCTCCGTTTACAGTAGATGCAATTCCAAAATCTATTAACTTTAAACGCCCCCTCACTAGTAGAAAATTGGCTGGTTTTAAATCCGAGTGTATTACACCTAAAGTGTGACAAATTGATTATTATCTTGAAATTTAGTCCACAATATTCCAAATGAGTATACATGTATTAATAATTACCATTATCATGAATATGCTTCACAGCAGTCAACATTTCTGTCCAATAGTAAAGTATCATTGTAAGTGGAAGTTGTTTTTCTCGTGGCATTGACTTCAATAATTTGTTGAGATCCGTATCACCCATCTCCATCACAACGTACAACATATGCGATTTAATTTCGCTGAAATAATACAATAAAATTATCTTTTTGAATTAAATAACAATACGATCACTTTTACTTCTTTTGCACAATTCAAAGAATTGAATAGTAGTGTCCCATGTGAATAATTTCATTTAGCAAAGAAATAACTTCCGAATTTTGTAGTCAGATCGTGAGTGTGATGGAATAATACGAAAAATATTTGAGAAATCTTACTAATTAAACATGTGGATAATGCACGGCGCTCTGAGTTTATCCAACATAGAAACTTCTTCTAAATAACCCTGAGCTGTTTCTTTCTCGATGCAGGAAAGGTCAACGCACTTTATAGCACGTAACTCACCAGTTTTTACATCCTGCACCCTCAAAACATCTCCACTCATACCTTGCCCAAGGTTACCCAAAACTAGATAATCAATTGCTTTGACGCTTATTAGTTTTCCATATTTTTCATTGTGCACTTTAGAAGCAATGCTAAATTGTACATTTCCTGGATTAGATTTAGCATCTTGTGATACTCTCGACTTATCCTGATTTGCCAGTACAGGTAAATCAATTTTCTGACCATCAAGTTTAGCTGACGATAAGCGCTTGTTGGTATCAACCTCTATCTTAGGGTTACTTTCACGCTTCAAGGTTGATTCTTCCTCAGAATTATGTGTCAAGGTGTGCTTCTTTTCACGACTATCTCGATTACTTTGAAATTCAGTGCAGTTTGATTTTTGAACAGAACTATCATTTTTGTTTAAAACAGATTCATGATGTAGCTGTTTCTTACATGATGCCAGAGGCGCAGCTAACGAAACACTGTTTCCAATGCTATTTTTGAATTCTAAACTCATTTGCCAATTAAATTTCTCATTACTCATCAAAGGTACTGGTATACTCTGCTGATTACTACTTTCTTGCAAAGATTGTGCATGTTTACTAGCAACATTGTTGTTTGAGTTCTGTTTACTATCCATTGGGCAGTTTTCTTTTACAGATAGTTTGCTTTGCACATGGTGCGGGCTTTCGAACATGTTATTCAGATAAGAGGGTCGTTGCAAAAAATGCTGATGTGCTTTGACATGATTACTTTGATTTTGATATGTAGTGGCAGGTTGATTTTGATGTGTAGTGGTAGGTTGATTTTGATGTGTAGTTGCAGGTTGATTTAAATACACAGCTTGGCTCAGAGGTTTCCTGAGGAGCTTGTTTTCCGTGCTGCAAAATCTGTGGGGTTGTAATATGATGTCTTGCATCATATGTTGATTATTACTATGGCTCACAATTTCCTCTTTCTTTGATAAATTCGGATTGTGATTACTGGTAGGTGTCTGAAAAAAGTTGTTGCGTGACCAATGGGAAAATATCATTCCTGGTGTGTCGATATTATTTTGTGGATACTCTTGACGTGATTTCATCTGGGGTGTTTCCATTATATTTCTACGGCTTAGGCATGATTCTGGACGAGTCGAAACAGTCTGTGCATGCTTCAATGGTGTTTCTGTAGCTAAATGAACATGCTCTGTAGTTTTCTCAAGCTTTGTGCTATCACTGGGATATATCAAGGTAGGATGGTCTGTACCTTGATCTCCAACATCATTCCTGGATGTTGAATCTTGATTGTGTTGATGTCTTTCAGACATAATTTCAGTTGAAGTTCCTTGACCATATTCTTTTTGTTTCCTAGGGTCATACGATACTTGCGACTCAAAAGTTATTTCTTTATTGCTGTCCACATTATCCACTTCATTCTCGTTAATCGAAACACGCTTAGAAGCGACAGGATAATTCATGTTGCTTTGGCACATAGGAAAACTGTTATTTTCTAATTCACAACTGTTCGAGTTATGAGATGTTTGGTGATTTCTTTCTTTTGGTTCTTCACACTCAGCACCGAACAATTGATTCTTGTACTTTACTAATTGGTAGTCATTGACCTTAACGTTATTCATGGGGATATCAGCTTTTTGTGTAAATATTGCAGTTTGAGATCCAGTGGTCAGATGCTGTTCGTCGTGACGGGAAATCGGGGCATTATCATCCTTAGCCACAGCTGCATCACCACTGTCATCGTCGTTAGGCAGAGCTTGAAGGCTTCCAGTGTCTGAATCGTTGTCAGAATCACGAGGCTCAGTGTCATCGTCGTCACTCTCGAAGAGATCGAGAAGTGCTTTTATTCGCACCGGTTGAAACCTCGTTCTCGGCCCTGTTAGGTTATGTACGCTGGGATTGCCGGTGATGTTGTTCCGTTCGTTCAGAGAAAGATCACCTTGGTGTACGTTGATTTCAGACATGATTAATCACAAATTTCACTCGTGTTCACACGAGACTGTATGTTTACTTCTTCATCAAAATAAATTCGGACAATTCGAGTACCGCTTTCACCTGTCAAATTACTACTTCGAATAACCGTATTGTTTATGAATAATATTTATTGCCTATTCGTATGCAGGTTTCGCTAAGGTGTTTCACATCAACTGTTCAATTCTATTCTTCCCAATTATTCGACAGTTTTCTATAAAAAAAAATCTTTCAGCTGTGATGAAAATACACATCGGCAGTCTAGGTAGAAGCAGCAGCTGTACATTCAAGTCGTGAAGTTTACAGCGAACTTTTACTTCCCTTGTCACTCATTTGAAATTTCATGCTGGGCAACGATTGGTCGTTGAACGCGCGATGTCAGCGCTATGGAAGTATGAGACGGCTATGATTTGTGTAGAGTGTTCGTCGGTTCTCGGGTAAATTCGCTTACGCAGGATGCAGGATACAGTAGTGGCTGGACAATCATTCGCGGTTTCTACATTTTTCTGTCACGCGAATGGGTTAAAAAGGCAGAACTGCCAAACTTACTTTTTGGCATGCGTTCCTATGATTAGTCGCAATTTTTCAAAGAAATCGAAAACCGAGCAAATTCTTACATAGCCAGCACTTGGCCAACTTTGATGAGAAGGCCAATAAGGCTAAAAATTTACACCAGAGATTTGAAAGACTGAAAAAGCCAGATAAACTTTTTTGCTAAAACAATTTGGGATACGTTTTTTTTTATCGCATAGATATCTAGCGAAAGAAAGTTTTATTACACTCAGAGATATGGTCCGTTTCAACATTTTCGTTACGTCTAAATATCTAAGTAGCCAACTGATTGAAAATCAATACCGGATTCACTAGTACTAAACTTTAAAAATAATGATCACCTTCGTTATTATAGTAGGCATTTAATTATTGTATAAATTAAACTATGCTTAGCAAATATAGTTTATACACCATTTTTTTTTTCGATTTTATCCTACTAATAATTTGGAAAATGATGACACGGTTTTGATCTCATCGTTAATAACAAATTTACTTTACTATTAGGCTAACTTCTAATTTTAGTTTACTTTTCATTGATGTTTGTCGATTGCGTTAGAAATTGCTCTGTAGCAATGAGAGGTAATTTCATTCTGTATTCTTATACATGTATGAAATTAACTGACGGTAAACACAATGGTACGTTCCATTCTTAGAAGTATAGATAAATACGTAATATTGGTATATTTTGTTTTCAGAGTAGAACAATCAATAATTAACAGGTTTTCGAACTGCACAATCAAGTGCGCGTTAAAAAATACTGCACGGAATTCATGAAGTTAACATTAAATTATCTCGATACTATGCTACATACTAAAAAAATGAAATGTTCATTAGATTTGGCAAGTAAACAAAAAGGTATACGTATAAGTAAAATGGAGAAAGGTTATAATTACCTACGAACATTAATATTTGCACGCTGCATCTATAGATTTGTTCGCTTGCTTCGGTCTCGGAAACCGGTTGAAGAAGGTTTATAAAACAAGTGACAGTTTATTTAAAACTTATCAACAAAATTATGGTTTGTATTACGAAATACGAATGAAAATTTTCTAATTCAAATTTAAATAAAGTTTTAACGCTTTCCGTTGTTATAGTTGAGAGTTCTTAATGGAGCTTTGAAGGTTGCAGCAGATTGTTGTTGAATCTGATAAGCCAGGGGGTGAATTTTAAATCCATATAACCTGAAATTTTGTAAAATAAAGTATTTAGAGTAATTCTCGAGTCCTGGTCTCGAGATAAGAATGTATATATCACATAATAGTATGCCTAAATAGAGCCAAATAAATAAATCACTATCTTGGTTTGGTTGACTGGTAGAAATCTTTTAGTTCTGTAGTTATGCAACTATTTCTAGTTCTCGTTGTGAGGGTTTTACCTGGGCACGAACTGGTTAGCAGCACGTTTAGGTCGATATTCGGGATGCACCATAAACAGCATGTGTGGGAATCCAGTTCCAAAATATGCACCGTCAGTATGATGATGTCGTGAACTTTTAGGAGTGTAGACGTCCATACATTTGGGACAGTAACTTTTGACCATTGCTTCGCCTGGTACATCGCTGAGTCCTAGTGGCAACATAGGCTGCGATTCGCAGTAAACACGTGGACAGTGGCCAAAGTCACCAGACTGATACTTTTCAATCATTTGTGCAATACCTCGGTTCGTTAAAATATAACGTGCGTGAATAAGACCATACAGCATTTCAGCAGCCTGTTCTATCAAATCCGATTGGTTCGGATTGTCATCCAGTTCATCATCTAAAATTAGGAAATTTTTCAAGTTTATATGTGCAGCTATGAGTCAAAAATGTACACATCTCAGTAATATTCTCCAATTTAAACACACCAGATTCAAAGATGCAAAAGAAGTTTCTTAAAAAATATCGACTCAACTATACCTATAATTCTACGCTTTGACGATAGAGCTATCAGTACTTATGATTTTCAAGTTTTAAGATTTGAATTATTCTTAAGTGTTCTGATAGTGGTGTAGATCACAGAGAATATATAACAAGTACGACAGAGAGTTTAAAAACAAAAGACAATATGTACCAGGTTCGAGGTCAAGGATCATGTCCAATGCCTGACGATAGTGTGGAACCTGTTCATTGAGACCAGTTAGATTGAATTTATCTTGTATATAGTCTTCATCAACCTGCGTAGAAATTGTAAACATAATTTCGGTTAAAAATTGAGCTCCACACTTATAATAATGATAATCTCAGTTAAATTTTGAAACACTTGGTTTTACACTCGATTAGCATACGGATATATAGTAATATCAGCGGTAGTGCAAATTTGGAGGTCAACAATAGACGCCATAATATTTAAGGAATGATTCATAGAAAGTGATTTCACCAAATTTTTGACTGATAATCGGTAGTACCTATCATAACGATTGTATGAGAAGGAGATTAGAAAAATTCTTACCTCACAAAAAAATTCATTTCCTCTGAGACCGCAGAACCACGAGATCCATGATACCTCCTCGGAACTGCTCATTTTTCTGTTAATTAGAGATATATTAGTGAAAAACTTTAACAAACTATAATCGCGTAGATTAGCCAACGGAATAACAAGACACTTCGTTCGGCACGCAAGATGCCCGACATTTTGCTCAACCGCTTCACCTACGTTTCCGTGGTCATTGCTGATCGGTCAAATGATTATTGAGTACGTTGTATAACTAAATATAAGGGAAAATCGCATGACTCTAGGAAAACTGGCCTAAGAGCCACGCGGTAAACCGAAAACCCAAAAATAAACAGCCCTTACGGCTTACCTTTTGGTGCCTTGATTAGCCACGCTTGCTCGCCCAGAGAGGGTAGGTGTCGCTGCTAGCGTCTGCTACCAGCTGTATGCGGAGAATTTATTGGGTGCACACTATTCTCAGAATCCTGATACCATGTTAACTTCAATTCAAGTCCATACTGATATTGATAATAAATACACCCGCTAGTTTCTCACACAACATACAATTCGATCCACTATTCACGAACTGTTCTCCACAATGAACATGAAATTATTTTGTTATCGGCGACACGGCAGGCGCAGGGCGTCGATATAACAGGCCTCTCGTTTATCTATAGTCAGTGCTGCGTCGAGTGATGATTGGAAACTACGCTCGCGGATAGTGCTGGAAACTATAGTCGATTTACAAAAACTATCGGATTCATTGTTCAACCCTGTATTATGATTGGTTGGCTCATCGTTGGACAATATGGCAGGAGTAGGGCAATAATCATGGCAATAATCTCTATTGTAATGTGATTATAATTGAGATCAGTGGAATGGGGGGATGGTACATATTGTTGAAATTCTGATGTCAGAGGACACAGAGGTGAGCGGACGAGCGAAATCCGTTGTGGCAACAGTCTCAGTTTGTCTATGACGTCATGGAATACAAACGATGTAGCCGAACAATATAACCTTTCGCTCTTTATTACTTGACGAAGTTAAAAGAATACACCACAAATTTGTCATGCTTTCACTTGTAAGCAGCTGACACTGAGTTATCTTTTTCTATCTTTCAATTGTATTATCTACATTGGTTATAACTGCAACAGAAGCCAGTCATTCGTCAGTTGGCAAATTGAAAAAAATTGCATCGCGAGTCGTTACCGTCATTTATGCAAACAGATGGTCAGTATGCATTCTGCAGTACCGTCGTGGTCTATTGATTTATCAACTTTCGGGAGTATGCCAATTTCAAACCATCGATAGTTAGACTATTATCATGATTTTAACTCGTATATTATTCAATATATTGTTTGGAATTGAATGTTTGCCCATGAAATCCACTAATGTCTTTGAAAACTAACTTTATTTACATTTTCAAACGTCCATGGATATAAAATAAAGCACTAACAATACGATGAACGATAGTGCGTCTTTAGAATGGACTTCATTGTTATCCAAAAAAAGGAAAAACATTTGTCACAATAAACAAGACATATCAATTTTGTCAATAACAGAATCGTATCAAACTGTCAATTTCTAGAGGATCAATTTTTTAAACTTGAGTTGATTCATTATTATTCAATGATATATATTTATGTACATATATATATACTCATATCTATTTTTTCAACGTTTACAATACTCAATGTGAATCCATAGTAATATAGTGTGCTTACAAAATAGAAACTCGCGCGATTCAGATTTTTCTCAGAGTACAAGTTTTTTTTCATAAGCTATATCACAATTTCTTTTATTTTTTTTACATTCAGTAGTTATGTTTCAAGATTACAGCCATTCTGATTTCATCGATATTTGATCATGGTACCTGGTTATGTGTCGCGCGCAAAATTAATCCTTCAATTACGATTTATTATTTTGATCTGAAAATCGTTGAATTGGCTGGTTGGTAGATTCCACTGTTTTTCATGTTCGTCGCACACCTGATATGTTTGAGATCTTAATCCAAACAATTAAACGTCATTTATTTATGTATTTTTATTTTTCAAAAAAACTCGTATTATATTCCTTATTACGTTCGAAATTAAGCCCTCGAAGCCTTGATGAAAAATTTTATAGTGCGGAGTTCTTTTTCACAAACACTTGCCCCACGAATTTGATGAAAATTGTATCATATGAGTAATCCAAAGTACAGGTAGCTACACGGATGCCAAAACGAACGGTAGAAGAATCAACCGATTTGTTACATCTTTCACCATACCACGATATATTCACAATTATCATTTAACCGCTGGAAATCGTTTATTCTCTTCGTTGTTAATATGAGAAAGAATTTTGTTCAACCTAATATCATTTCGATCAATTCTGATATCCAACGCTTATACTACCTCAGACCTTTACTCTTTGCCAAGTTTTCTAAAATTGGTAGCTTTCAGCTTATCCCACTGAGGAGTCAATGTATAGTCGTAAGTTGCCAGTACTGCAAGAGTCGTTCGCCTTTTGGTAAAGCCATAGATGTAGGTCGCTCAAAGGTCAGCATGATTTCTTTAACTTTACTCTTCAATTCACGTTCAAATATGTGACCACCAGTGCGCTCCAAAGCAGCCGCCATATCATATTCGACGGAAGGCAGCGGATCACGGATAAAACGTGCCGCAGCAGCTACACCAGGCATCGTGTGCCATTGTAGGGCCCTAATTTCCCAGAGACTAGTCATGAGCGCGTTACTTAGTAGCGGATCTCTTTCCTCCATTAGGAACGGGTCATCTCCGCTACTTCCTTTAACCTCACCACCCTCTGGATGATCGATCATTCGCTTTAGACCTGGATGCCTCAGCAATAGGTTGCCCACAAATAGTAATATGATGAGAATATCTTCCGGTGGGGCAACTAAAGTGAGACGAGCAAGTCGCTTTGCAAATGCCGCCACCAGTGCTTCAGGTAGATGTCTGAAAAAATATGAAACCTAACAAGTCATTTTTGGTATCAATGCAAGACTGTAGGGAAGTACTAGAAAAAATTAAATCAGATAAATTAAAACGGAAAATACTACAGAACTTACGTAGAGCTAAGGAAGAGATCCGAGAGATAGAAGAGCCTCGCTTTATACTTTGTGTGAAAAATCTCTGGTTCAAACATGGAATAAAGTTTGGTGAATATATTGGGATAATCTAGATTGTGCTTGGTAACAAGTAGAAAAACGCCTTGAAGTGCAAGCATCCCTATAGGACCGTCAATGTCCAAAGAATCCATGAGAAAATCAGTTAATAAGATTGGCTTGTCTAAGTGGTGAATCACACGCTCCAGTAAAACAACAAGCAATTTTTTGTGAACTTGGACTCCCAACTCCCAATGCATTACGCAGGCCCACACCTTGTTTAATGCTTTTCTAGCCCCGAACTGGTCCCATGAGACAAAATTGTTACCTGAAAATACAATAAAAATACTAGAAGGAACTGAATTTCCAGTACTAACTCAGATTAGCTTTTCAAAATAAGGTTGATCAGGACTCGTCAAGTCTTATAAGACTATGCTTGTAGATCAGTTTAGTTGTATAAAATATTTCTTTCACTCTACCATTCAATCTCTACAACAGAATGTGCACACATTTTGATTTACATTCTATGACTATGGAATAGATACTAAATTTATTGTAAACAGTTGGAATAAAGTGAAACAAATACAGCAGAACAAATTAAATTAGTCATCTTCGAATTGCCTTCCAAATTTGAAATTAATTGAAAAGTCAATTTTGACACATATCTATACCTTCTTCCTGTTGTGGACCACACAGGAGTTTCCACTCCTCATCCTTTTCACCTATGAATTTGGACAATGTGTAATCAACGCAGGTTATTATTTTTCTGTACTTAATTCTGGAAGCAATCAGTTGTTTCACTCTAAAGCAATGTCTTTTAGTTTTGTTGGTTGTGACTGTTTATCAATTGATTACATTTGCAAAAATAAAAATTAATAAAAAAAAATTCTATTTTCAATTTGTTTCGAACACAATAACTTTACTCTACCAAAATATTTCAAGTTGCACTATGGTATAATATTCAATAGTGTTACCATGGCCATCCTTCGGCAGCGGCATTTTATCGATGAGCTCCAATAAATTACTTATGTAAGTATCATTTGGTTGTTTCTTTGGAGTCAATGCCGGTAAACTTTTCCACGTGAAATAAAGGGCATCAGGATATGCAGCAATTTCTTGAAATCTAGCAATAAGATTCGTGTTCTCGTTATCAGGCGATAGTAACTTCATCAGTATGGGCTTTAGTCTATGCAGTGGAAAGTAATATCCAAGGTTATCTGTTGGCTCCAAGGGCATTTTTCCCTCTTCTGCCATTAGTTTTAGAGCAGTTGATAAAGCCTGCAACTGTATCGCTGGCCGACATCCCTCAATCGACTGAAGCAATTTTCCCCATACTTCTTCATAGCAATTACGTAGCCACGATATGTAGCGAGATTCTGGGCTTGGCTCTATTGCAAAGAATCAACACTCATACTTAGGTCAGTAGAAGAAATTAGTTCAAATAGCATGTTTCAAAAAATTAGTTGAATTTGTTGTCAATGATGGAAATAAAAGTAGAGAAGGAAGTTTGAAAAATGGACATTAATGCAGAAACAAGACTCACGCCAGATTAGTTTATAATTATAATAAAATCAGACACTATAGGAATTGGAAAAGCAAGGAGATGTGAACCCTGTACATTTGACTTAATTAAGTATGAAGATAGTTTTACAATTACTGATCTGAAACATCGAGCAGTAATTTTTACTTCAATAGTGACTCTCCTGTTTTGGTAAATGGAAGTTAATATGTGAAACAGGAAATTAGTGTAATTTGACACATGCATATAGAATGATAATGAATTTGGAAATATTCTTCACCTTTTTTTGTCCGAACGATGAGGTATTTAAACTTACCAGAGATGGTGAGAGATATGCTCTGTTCTTGGTACATATTCCCCCTTTTCAAAACCTCGATAAATATCATTTCCAAAGTGAGAATGCATGATGTATTGGACTCCTGGACATTAGCAAGGATGAGAAAACGTCAAATTAACCTCGAAATAAGTATTCAATATAGTGTTAATAATGTCAAATATTTGAATCCTACGTACTTCCCACTGTCCTATGATGTCTACAAGGTTGTTGGCGTATTTCCTCGACGCGAGAAACTCCTCAGCCTTCTGTCTTAATACTCTTGAGGTATTTTTCTGCGGCAAGCAAACGCCGGGAACTGCCATGGCTGCGAAAATGAGGAAGGAGGAAGGCCGCCTACTGGATGCAATGCAAGTCGGCAATTGGCAATTGGCATATGTGAAACTCGCTCGTGTTTGTCTCGTCCGACGATTCTGACAGGATGTACGTCACCGCGCCTTCTCCTATTCTCAACTCAACATCAATTTCGTTTTACATTTTTCAACGAATAAAAAATCAATAAAACTTTCCCTTCTTTACAACGAACCACGTCGTACCTGCTGCACAGTTTCGCGTCTAACTATACTGCGATAATCGTACACATCTACAGGCAGAAAAATAATCCCCACGAATTATACACGATGTCGGTTCGCACATGGTTTTTACTCTGCGAGTGAAAACGAGACTGCAGTGGCAGTGGAGTCCCTATAAATAGTGGCAAGAGTGAATGGCGCCGGGATTCGGAATTCAGGTAAGTTTCAACTCTCGAGGATTGACTCGGCCCAACAAAAGGTGATTTTTCACTATCTTTCGTTCCTCGTTAAACCTGGTTAAACCACGCAAAAAGTACAAGAATCTTATCCATAAATCTACAGTGCATGCGCCTCTCCTATTATTGTTCTGCGTATCGTTTGAGAACAATACCGAAAACATAATATTGCAAATACGACGTACCAATTCTGTTTGATTTTATTTTTGATTATTGAACGTGTGGATCTTTGCTTTGAATCTTAACTATCAAGAAATTGACATAATTTACAATTTGTTTGTATTTATTATTATGTATTGTTAATTCACGTTCTATCAATCACCAATTCACATCTATCAAGGTGGCTTGTCAGGGTTTGCATTTGCACAAATTCTCGTTCACCAAGTGGGCAAGTATTCAATCATGATAATTAGGAGATAGTTGTAACTATGATTGAAAGTATGTACATATATGTTGGGAACATTTTTTCACCCTCTTCAAGTCTACCGTTCATTGAAATATTGTTCACCTGTGTTATAGCACATTTTTAACTGCAATTTATGAAAGCGGAGTATCTGGAAATGAATTATTTCTAGAAGCACGAAATCGCCGTTCCTCATAGTCTCGGATAAATGAACATTTGTTATTCTGCATGTTTATTTTTTATCAACAATCATACGTAATCAGATTCATAATCCATTTCAATTGAACGCTGATGATTGGTTTCTCTGTGAAAGATTGTAGTTGTTAATGTATCTGTTTTCAGAATGGCAAAAGATGATGCAGGGAAGTTGACAAGAGAAGATTTTGACGCCGGACCAAGAAGCTGGGATGAAATAGAGCCAGGAGTCATATTGGGAAATCTTACAGCAGCGACGGATGTCGACTGGTTGAGAGAGGCGAAAATAACTCACATCTTGACATTGGACTCGTGTCCGCTGCCTAGAAAAATACAACTTCTACCTGACATAACATTCAAATATATTCAAGTGACTGATTTACCCAGAGAAGACTTGCTAACATATTTCGAAGAGACTTACCAATTTATTAAACATGCTCAAGACGACGGTCACAAGACTTTGGTACATTGTTACTTCGGGGTCTCCCGGTCCGCTGCAGTGGTTATAGCTTTTATTATGAAAAAATATAACATGAGTTTTACCGAGGCTTTTGACCTCGTCAAATCAAAGAGAAGATTCGTAGGACCTAATCCTGGATTCGCGGCTCAATTGAAGTTGTACCAGGACATGGGATTCAGCATAGACAATACAAATGTACAGTTCAAAATGTATCGCCTTCAATTAGCGGCTGATAAAGTGAGAAAGGCAAAGATATTACCACAAACTTGTATAGACTTGATAAAGCCAGACCCGGCTTTAGTTACAATACGACCTGAGCCGACGGTGTATCGGTGCAAGCGTTGCCGAAGAATCGTAGCTTCTGCTAGCAATATATTACCTCACACACCGAGAGAAAAACAAATTTGGCGTCATGTAAGCTCGAAACGTTATGATAAGGGTTTGAAAGTGGCAAAGACTTCGAAAAAACCTGTGGAAGAAGATGAGAACAATGAGCTGTGTGACTCTGAATTTTGTTCGAAAACTTATTTTATAGAACCATTGGCCTGGATGCCTGATATAGTACACAATGTTGAAGGTAAATTGAACTGTCCAAAATGTGCTACCAAGCTTGGATCTTTCAGCTGGATCGCGGGATCCCAATGTCCATGTGGTAGCAAGATAGCTCCAGCCTTTTATCTGGTTCCCTCTAAAGTTGACTGGAGTAACGTCGTTCAAAATGTACAAGTGACTGTTTAGAAATTAATCAACATCCAAGCAGCTTCGATAAATGGATATGCTGCTTTACATGTTGAATCTATAATTGAATTCTCAATACCCTTAGAACCGCTAGATAATTCGGATTCAAATGTTTATGAGCCACGTTGGAACAGTGTGTGAAAATAAGTTTATGCAGACCTATACGACGTAAGGCAAGAAGGTAACGTAGAAAATACTGTGCAAAATTGTGTTAACGGATCAATCTACAACTTGGTATTCATTGATCCCAGGATTTCCAAAGTTCTTCTGAACTCACGGAATTGTAGTACTTCACTGAAGTAGCGCTGGAAATATCGAAAATTCATTTAGTCCGATTTCTGAAATTCATCACGTTTTATTTCGAAAAACTGCCTCGTTTCCGTGGTTTTAGTTCATACTGCAGAAAGTCTTTTTTTTTCCAGTTCAATGAAATTGAGATCAAATTATGTTATCTTTGGCTCGAATTACATCAATTCATTGTCACCTTTTTCCGTATTTCCATTGCCTAGAGAGATCATTTGACAAGCTGAGTCTTTATATCAAAGAAAGTTTTCCGTAGGTATCATGCTGGTTGTGGCGGTGTCTTTCTCTGTACATCGTCAAGCCGAGTTTTTCAAGTTATACTTCCACTTATTGACTGACAAAATGATGGAAGGGCATGGCCTTGATCGTGAAAATAAAATATGGCACTCATTCCCTTCGGGCTCTAAGCAAATGATATTATATATATTAAAATGGTGTGCCAATTATAAGTATAATATTAGAATGCAATTGATAATATTTCTTACAAGATTTCGATCGTCTTACCTTATATCGGTACTTCATAATTCGATGTTTTATTTCAGATTTGTTAAGTCTATGTTTTATTTATTCTATATTTATTCTACTGTTACAATAATTCTTATACAATGTTACTACAATCTACAGACATCTAAGACTGTATTTACATTAATATATAATAAGATCAAACAAAGTTACACAAAAAGTTGTGCTTATGTATGTACATTCGCCGCAACGCGATGTGTAAATTATTCATCCGTTTCAGCACTAGCGCTTTTAATATTATTATATTAAATAAATGTTACCCTGTTTTTAGTTAATCATACATGTGTTCATTTTACCCGCGTTTAAGAAATATGTGTTTTATTCAAACCTATACTGTAATTATCGATACATGCATTTTTGCATCTTAGTAATATTGTAATTATTATGCTTTAAGTCTTCAAGAAATGGGCTTCAAAACTATTATTGAGAAATAATGATGTATTTGTTACAAAAATGAACTTGCGCCTTATTATATGCAACTTATATACCATTGGTGCATTAAGGCTCGATCGATGATCTACAAAATAATACCAACGATTGGCTTGAAAGTTGGCGCTCTGTCACAGTGATGATTTGAGCAACTACTTTTGCCGCAAGCCGAGTGCGGAAATCACTGCGAATTACTCTGATCGTCAAACTTTTTGTCTAGCATCTATGTGCATACTGCGTAATGTGTATACATCACAAGCAGTTGATTAGTGGTTTAATTGCTTAGAAAAAACCGCGTAGCCATCTTCAGGACTTAAATCAAATTTCGTTCAGTCATGAACGTCGATAAAATTCTGAACGCGGAATGATACCGATTCAATCTTGGGCCATTCGTCGATTCGTGCACATAAATTTTGAAACCAACAAGTCATTTCGCGGGTATATTACGCATACTACCTTTTAGATGAATATAAACGAAACCTTCTATCACATACTAGCGTGCATGCCGGAGTAAGGTGTTCCATAAGTATGTGCTCTCAATCTGAGGGCGTTCAAAGTGTTTATCGAGGATGTGTCGAGGGCGGCGTGTGATTCCGCTTGATGATAAGGCGCCCCTAAATTGGCGTTGGCAAATCCGTGGCAACTCGTCGACGGTTGAATGTTCGTGTAAGTTTGCGGGGATCTCCAGTATTCGGTGTAAGGATACTGAGGCACTTGCGGAGACTGGCTGATTGTGTCTACGCTGCTGTCGTGAGAATGGGTGATTCTTATCGGCCGCAAAGGCAGCATAGTTTCCATTTCCCGGTTCGTAACGACTCCCCGATTTATCGCTGAACTTCTTTCGTTTCGCCGGAATTTAGCTCTTCGATTTTGAAACCAAACCTAAGTATAAAATATATATATAAAAAAAAATATATATATATACATATATTCGACGATACATCAGTAAGATCATTGCAGAAAATGGAATTTTTAGTATCTCGAGGACGCTCCTCATTAACGCGAAGAGTTGAAATCGATTCTCCACGCGTACGCGGCACGATATACCGTCAAAAGAAAAATTAATTTTCTCACCGGACTTTGCTCACGCTAATTTTCTAAAACTGCACGGTGCTGCATAACAAACCGGGCACATAAAAATTTCGCTCCAGTATAACATAATGACCGGCAGTTTGCCCATTTCAATCGGCACCCCATCACCCTCCAAGCATTTGTTATTGAAAGAGGCTGAGAATCGGATAGGTGTCTTTTTTTCATATCCGTTATTTTCTTCTCGGAAGCCTACTCTTTTCGCCCAGTTTTCAGATCAGAGTCGTAGGGTCGGATACGCGGACGGTTGGACCGGAGACGGGACAGCGTGACGGCTCCTGGCAGGCATACAGATAGTCCTACAGCAGACGGACGGACGGAGAGACAGACGTAAGCACACGTGCTGGTTATGCTATGCCGCACACATATGCTAAGACGAGGCTAATCATAGCTCGTCGCTTGACAACCTGTCTCCTCCGATTTTCCGCCTAGCTGTCCGCAACCGCTGCATCCTCGGCGGTACACCAAGTTGTGTCACGTCCCGATCACTTACTCTTTTCAAGTCTGGCGCAAACTTTCCGACCAAAGTATCCGTTTTCAGCCCTCTTTTTTTCCCTTACTTTATCTTTCTATTTTCTAAACTTTTTTTTTTCTTCTATCACAAAACGTTAGCCAATAATATCTACGAATAGATCAAACTTTATACATGTTTTGTTTTTGCACCAACTTAATCTGTCTTTATCCGTCACATTTTTTTTTTTTTTTTATAAATAGTCATATTGAAGGATTATTTTCTTTAATCGTTCTTAAATAAAATATTCACGATAATATTCACGTCTGGTTTTTCTTTTTTTTTTGTCTTGTTGCCGTGAGGTAAATCCGGTTTCATGAGTACATTTTAGGGTGCATATTAAGAAGGGATATTTTTAGATGTATTCTTACATCCGAATAGATGTTTCTAATAACGTATTATACATTTATAAAACACATTGATATCGTCGAATGTTACCACCACTCATACAGCAATATTGAGTTTTTTTTTTTCTTATCTTTTAGAAAGTAATTGATTTCTAGAGTATAATTTTTCGCGACATCAAAGCCTCCGCTAACAATCTAGTGCTTCGAAATATTTACGTTGGGGAAGATTCTTAATCGTTGTAAGACACGCATCGTCAACAGCGCGCATTTTAATCTATCGCCAAAATTCGTTGACACCTAGTTTAATATAATTATGACGATTTCTACGTGTGTATCGTTATAGTTTACCTGAACTCTTGCCTCGGACAACGACACCCTCGTCGCGAGTTCTTCTCTGACAAAGGCATCCGGATAATGCGTCCGTTCGAAGACTCTTTCTAAAGCTGCCAACTGTTGAGCGGAGAACGTAGTGCGACTTCTTCGGGGCCTTCGGCCACCAGAATTAGGTGAATCGTTGCATCCTGGCATGGTTAGAGAAACTGTGCTGTATTCGTTTATTTACATGACTGTTAGGCAAGCTGGTAATGAAGCATTGAAACAACCGTAATTACTAGGATGTCTATGAGGATGTTGAAAAACTCCGTTACTCCCGATCGGAGTTTAAGAGATCGGTATAAAGAAGTGCAGGAAGTAATTAGTGATGCACGGTTTCAAACCGCTGAATTGAAAGGTGTTTTTTACAGTCAAAGAATGATATTTCCAATCAGAGTTGGCGATGTTAGAACAACTGCGAGCGGAGTTGACAAAAAATAACTTTCGAACCGATGACCGCGCTAATCCTCTACAACCAGCGACTCTGATTGACAGATCTGAAATTTCTGTCATAGATCAATTCTTACTTTCATTGCGTGGAACCGTTTATTCGTGGGTTCAGATTTTGGTGATGTTTATAAATATTTAAACATTACGTTCGTTTAGGTGATTCCATAAATATTGTTTCGGGCTGATTTTTAACAAAGAATACCACGATGAAGAACACGATATGTGATATGTTTGATATTTTACAATCATGAACGGTATGTCGCCCGTTTAATGCTCGTTAACATCGTCAGAGAATTCCCAGAACACCGAGTAATTTGAAGAGATTCATCTTATCGTGGAATCAATTTGTATTGGAAGAATAAAACTTGTTGAAAAGTCGATGCGACGATCATGGACAACAGTCCTAATAGGAAATAAACGTTATATTATGGCGTAAAAAAGGCGATTTGTGAAACGTCAACGAGTAATCGTTTAAAGTGGATTTAACCTGACTTGCAGATTTGCAACAGTTAAACGTCGACCGTCGGGCGAGTGAGTATATGAAATAAGAAATATGAAATGAAATGGTCGGAAGATGCCGCTAAAGATAAGCTAGGGAAATAAAAGAAAAACCAATTCGCAGACGGGCAGCCCGTTGGCTTCTGAATACGACCTCTGTACTTGCGCATTCATCAAAGCGGCATAACTCGAGAAACGTTCCGTCAGACGTGATAATTTAATGCGATTCAGATCTCGTTTCACGTGTTTTCGCGAACGTATATACGATAAATACGTAATATCGGTCATCACAGTATTCACCCCACAAATGTGTAAATATGATGAAAATTTGACGGAATTTGGTGAAACGAAAGAAATATTTTTTCAAATTTTCAAACTATCACAAGTACGCTTAATTTTCATTATCCCTCGCTAATCGTCGGGTCAATATTGCACTCACCCAGATTCTGCGTTGGCGTTGACAGTAAACGGGAGACGGTAAAATCCTGAGGTGCGTGAGGATGCGTTAATTGATTCGCATCGTCAGCAGCAGGAATCTTTGCCAGTGTTTCACCGGAACTTAACATATCGGAGCGTCTGCGGAGTTTTTTTTTCCAAGTTTTTGGGTTCTGTTTAATTTTGTTCCGTTGGGAACGCTTCGACTTAGCACAGAGAGTTTATGTTCCAATTTATAAGACACTTAACGTGGCCAAGCACGCGAGTCGTAAAAAATGTAGTTTATTATCACTGGTTTGTAGAAGGTGTGTTAACACGATTTGATGGTTTAAAAAATTCGATCTTGGAACGTTATCGCGAGGCGTGGATAACACCGTATAAATTTTCATCCACGCGACTTGTGTTTCGGTGATAAATACGTACATGTACCACGGTTCACAATCGGAAAATCAGAACTGGTTAGGTTTCCACGATCAATCGTTCGCTCGAAACTCGTAAATATCAATTTGTGAGATGAAGCCGTACGCGTTTAACGGGTAATATCTGGAATGAAATTAGCTCCGTGATATTTCATGGGTAATTGAATTATTGAAATCCTAATTCAATTATCCCCTGCGTACGCCCCGAGATTATGTGGTCCATTCGTAGCGGCAAGATGCCAACTGACTTATGAAGTTAAGTTGGTCTTAACTCGGGAAGAAATAGAGCATTTTAAGAGTAGGTGGAGATTTCGACCAAAGCTCCACCCTCATTAGAAGCCCATTGGTTTCAGCTCGTTCTGAATACCAGACTCTGTTTCCAACAGTTATCAACTTTCATCGCTCGCATCTCGGATGAACGGGGACTCATCTTTGCGCGTGCTGCGAGAATTTTATTCTTTCTCTTGTTTCCCGCAGTATCAAAACTCTTCTCTGTCGCCATCCAGCTGGACAGATTACCTGAAATACTTCAAATTCCGTGACGTATCAAGGGAAGGTAATTTTAAGACCAACGGATTCAGTTTTCGAGCATCTTAGGTCGTGGTAAAATTTGTTCTTCCGATTTGAAAATTAAAACGACGAAACGGTGAAATATCCATTTACGATTAATAAATCATTTCTCGAGTACAAGAAAATTATTTTCATTAAATATGCTGCCTTGTCTATCATGCGGGAAGTAAAATAAATTGATCGATAGACCCGAATTTAATCTCAGGGGGATTTCACAACAGGGATTATACTTTTACGGCTTGAAATTTAATCATGGTGTCGATAATTAATCCTGTTTGGGGCAGACCTTATATTCGCAAGGATAAAATCAACTAACTCTTGGGTAAAAATGATTTCTGCTGATCGATGCTGTAATTTAAAGAACTCGAAACTTACGGCGGGTACCTTTTGTACACTCGGGCACTTTTAACGAGTTCTCAAAGTAAGATAACGAACCGAACTCGAGCCTTATCCGCAGCAGCGTTGCAGTAAAAGTTCATACCGTTTATCGGGGAAGGAATTTTCCGCAGCGATGCGTAGAAAAGTCTTTTGCAAAATCCCTGAGGAAGTTGGCGAAACTGCAGGAGCCTTGTGCACACTCGGAAGACTAAAAAGTGCAGTGGCCCCTGGCGCCGGCGCTCGTATCGTTTTCCATAAGGTTTGCTGCCAGGCTTGAAGCGGCTCAGATCACATTGCACAAGAGTGTCGAGTTTCAGCTACACCGGCTATGTTACAACTCGGTACTCGGTGATCGTTGATCGCTCGACCGAGGGGAGGACTGCGGGAATATTCGATGAACTGTCAACGGTTGTTGAGAAGCAAGCAAAACGAGAAAAAGCAAAAAAGAAAACACTCGTTTTCGAATATGAAAAAGCTGTCCAGACGACAGTTTCTCTATTCTTTTCCTCTTTTCGAATACAGACACTGAGAGAAATTTTTAGTCCCGGTTACCGCTCAGTCCTCAACTATTTTCATTTTTTACCACAACCGAAAAATATAGATCTAGGTACAAAATGAAAATTAGTTTTCTAGCTGTCACCAGAAAGTCCAGTATCCGTTACTATTCTTTCTCATTACGATCACTGTTACTAGATTTTCTTGTAACTGTTGCGAAAATTTAATGCTCGTGCAACAATAAATTGACGTTAAAGCCTTGTTTAAATAAAAAATTACGGTAAACCGAAAAAACTGATTTTGCGTTGCAATTCCCAAAAAAGGATCGACGATAGCGTAAAATGGTTACACGCACCTGGTTTTTCGTAACCGCAACAATATTCAAACAGTTTTTCTAACGATACCTGTTTTACCGAATTTTTCTAGTTACTGTAACAAATGAAATTTATCGAGTGAGAAAGTGCGCGTTTGGTCGATGATTCTCGGTCACCGAGGTCTCTCATATTTCCATTTTCAAAACCGAGCGCCGTATGATTGTCGGGCGCACGGTTTAAAAGGTCGCAGAGTAAGTGGCGACAGCTGACGATCTCAATGAGAAGACAATTTTATAATTATTACCCATTTTATTTATACTATCTTTATAGCTGGAGTTTGTTTGCCCGACGGTGTGCAGCGCGCTCGATAGTAAAAGTTGCCGTTGTGTTGGGGCGCGCTGCATCGTCGGCAAGACGGACGCGGGCGTCGCGACGCTCTGACACGAACACGTCGGGACGCCCCTTGAGAATTATTAGGCAGGCCTGCCGGCCCCGGTCTCCTGGGAGGGCGAGACTTTTATATTTTATGCCAAAGTGTCCTGCATCCTATCCCAGATTTTTTTACAAAAATGTCTTTCTATATCCAACGACTGCGCGCCGACAACCGTCGTATTATGCATCCTTTTCGAGGCCCATGCCGAAGCTTTTCCTCGATTTCAACGAGGTCAGGCGAGTCTGATTTCCGTCTTATTCGGTCCCATCCGAGTCGTACGCGGGTCTTCTTTATTCTTGACAGATTATTGGAACAACGTGGTCCGCAGTCTTCCTCGGAGAGATTTTACTTTACACGCAGGAAGTGAGAAGAAGAGAAGTAGGTAGATTGTGTTACAGGGGCCTAACAAGGCCCGCGGTGGCTCGAGTCGTGAAATATGAAGTGGAGATTTTAGGTGAGGTTTGAAAATGTCATCGCGTCTGGACAATGTCCGTTACATCTCGTAAATAGTTATATAACGAGGGGTTTTTGAGGTAAGGAAACAACCCGCAAACTGACCGCGGATGTCTTTGCTCTAGTAAATTTTCCCTCTTGTACAATCCCCGGGATTTTTTAGCCGCACTAAAATTTATTACGGTATCATAACTCATAGTAACCGGGAGTTTCGGATTGTGTTATAATTAATACGTGTGGTCTGTGAAATTCACATTATATGGCGTTAACCCGACGCACGCTGTGCATACATTATGCCTACACGTATATGGGTACTTGCCGCAATTACAGGATCAGCAAAAATTAACCGTGCAGATTAAAAAGCATATTAACGTTGTGTTAACGATCATAAACATTAAACGAGTCCTTAATCCATGGACATGACTGGCTTAGTCGTTTTAAATCTGGGTCAATTTATTACGAGAGATATACGACGACCGAATAAAATATATCACCGGTAGCGGGTTAATATACGATTCAAAACACGATGGGTATAAATATTTTTTATTGCATTATCCAAATTTTTCTTCGATAGCTTTCAGTGTGCAGAGTTCGTTTTTTCAATGGTACCTTCGTTTATTTAATCATGAAGGAGATGGAATAAAAATTTTACATTTACACAAACATTTTGACAGTTTGCACTTACCAAAGACAACGAAAAAAAAAATACATTCCGTTACACGAAGGAATGTATAATTAGTATTCAGAGTTGGTTTTGAAAAAAAGTCTTTTATCATAGTGAAAAAAGAAATGAGAAACTTTAGCAGCCAAGCAACAGCCAAATATGGCTTCGTACGAGGCAAGGAGTTAACGGATTTTTAATATCAACGAAAACTTAGCGGCTAACCGGCGATAAATTACCGCTGACCACAGCCGGTGGAGGAATTCATGCCGCGGTAAAAGGTTGAATATACGTTTTCGTCTTTTTGTAAGTAAAAAGCGAGGGGCGCCGTGCGTTTCGGGGCCTTATTAAGGCCCCGGGGGGATCAGGACAGCGTCCATGGCGGCAGGCCGAGGGCTGACCCGGGGAGTTCCGGGACCGTCGCGTCGGCTGGGGTCCCAGCACAGATGCGGTCAGCCACCGTGACGCAATCACGTTAGACGACCAAAAGACGGCGAGGAGCGACGTTCCGTGGTTCGATCTACGCAGTTTCACGGTTTCGCAGACACGCAGATGCCGACTTGGAATCGGGATTCCCCCGTACGCGCATCCGTTGGAATTAAGGGATTCGGTCCCGAGTGCGACACATAATACATTATACACACCCATACTCGAGTCGTAAATCGTCGACGAAACGGAGGAACGAATACCTAAGCGCCGAGGAGAGAGACGAGAGAAGAGGCGGCTTTACGTAGGTACGTAGAGCGGAGTTCACCGAGCCAAAACCAAAGGCGAAGCCGAACGTCGTCGGTCGTTTCTCTCCCCCAAGTTTCTCCGCGTCGTTCGACCAATTACTCGCTCTATACGTCATCCTCGCCAATTAGTAAGCGGAAAGATCACCAAGATGCTAGTCGCAGTGTTTCTACCCTCGTCCTTTAAGCTCCGTCCTCGCGGTCCTCGATGATATGCTGCCTGCAGCCGGAGACGGTGGAATAATTTTTAGACGTCTCAGTTCTTCGCGGGACTCTGTCGTCGCTCTTGTACGTACAAGCTGTCGGAAGCTTCGATCCCAAATTTTACGGGACGCCAGAGATTTCTTGGGCTATTCATCGGAGGAGCCGGATGACTCGAGGTTTCATTCTTATACGTACGTTTCCGCCGGACGTTGTGTTCTCCAAAACCGACAAGGAGAGTGACACATCTGAGAGAGTATCGGATCGTGGGTTCTCCTAAGACGTCTTATAGGGTAGTTTTATTGGCCCACAACATGTATGAGGAGAATTTACGCGGTTTGATCCCATTCGAGGCGTCTCCTCACTCCGGTTACAAATTACTATTTATTGATTATAGTAACAGTTCGACGAAAGAAATGCCGTAAAGAACCACAAACAAATCTTTGCTGCATTTTCGACTTGAATGTTAATTTTCATTGTTCTTTGACCAAGTTTCAATGATTGGATTTCGTAGATTCTAACGCGAATGGATATATTATCTCGTAAGAATGGTTAACATTTAAGTAACAGCAACGAATTTACAAGGATTCGATCTGTTGTGAGTTAAGCGAAAGAATTTGTTCATCCGATGAAACTACACATCTGGAGGCGTTCCATACTACGGGCGAAATCGACATCGGTAGAATTTTGTGCGGAATTGATATTCCGCAATGATTTATTGTCCGAGTAAACCTTTCCTTGATCTTTGACTTTTGCGTGTTCTGTGAGAATAATGAATTTCGACTCGTCACCGGGTGTAAGTGCGTGCATGGTTCGAATTCCACCAAGTCGTTTGAGCGCCTGCTGCTGCTCCTTCACGGGTTCGAAGAACATTTGGAGTTTGTTCGACGTGTGTATATTAACTGCAGGCAACGGCGAAGGAGATCTTCGAAGCGTGTCGTCGTATGGAAATGAACTTTTGCGTTAAATTGGATCAGTTAGTAAGTTACGGCCACGTGGGGCGCCAAGAACCGAACGGGTACATATATAAGGTATAATATAATGTTAAGCCGAAGTCGAGTAACAGAAGTCGTCAAGCGATACGCATCTCCCTGGCACATATAACAATTACGATGTTAATAAACCGTCAACTAATTATCCTAATATACCAGATGCGTGAATTATTCGTAAAGAAAACTAGCGCGAGTCTGAAACCTCGTCGAAATACCCTGTCGCAGCGTATAAAGTCGTGATATACAGCCTGATTTCAGCCGTGAGAAAATTATTATTGAAATATGGCCTGTGCGGCGGTAAAAGAACCGTAATATACACCCCCCGACGTGTTTTTCCCTTATAAAATGATGACAGTGGCAGACTGCGACGAGCACCGTGATAACTTCCAAAAATAAATACAACCGTGACTGTACGTATAGTCATCCCTTCCTAAAATAGTCGTCAACCGTTAACGTTGTCGTTCGACCTTGCATTTAGCAAGCTCTTGACTACTGGGAGCACAACTGACGATGAGAAGAAAGGCCAAAACCGTTGTTTAAAAATACAACATCCAACGATTTCGGTACGTGAAGGCTGAGAGGCTTCCGAATCGTCGGAAAAAAAGGCCAAAGATCCGCGAGTCACGTATCTAGGCGATAATCGTGTCGCCGATTTGACGCACCTCGTGTCCTGCATGTGGAAGCACAAACGCTTTCGTGTATCGAACATTCGTGACTTCTGCAGTCTGGTGCTTGACAGAGCTGCGCGTGGTATGCGGGAGGTTTCCATGTAGGCACCGGTACCCATGGTACACGCTTAAACACCCCCATTAACAGAGCGTAACCCCCTCACCCGGTGACTTTGCTCCGCATTCCCCCCTGCGTCGCGGGTACCGCTGCAGCGGTTAGAAATAATTACATATTCATGTGCGGAGCTCGGGGATTATAATATTTGAAGGGCCGATTTGTAGGGGGTGTGCGTGCGTCTATGGAAGCATTACCTCGTACCGACCCTCCGCACCAACTGCAGTACCTACCGCCATTTAGAACCCAGTCTACGTGCTCCATGTGCATTGGACCTAATTATGGTCACTATCTTCACCCTTTATCCCGTTCACCTTTGCTGTCATTGCGTATTGACCAAACGACCAAGTTGGAATTACTCTATCATTTTTCACTTTTTTATCTCTGTTCTCTATTTTTTTTTTTTTTTTTTTTTATTTACATCCCCTTGCCGATCGAACTCCGGTTCATGCGGTATAATTATTACTGGACGAAATGTGCTCGCGGTACCGCGTCGCTTTTATCCTGCGCAGAGCGATAAATACAAGCATAAAATACAGAATCATCTCGTTTAATTTACCTGCACCTATGAAATACTTATAACATAGTTCCTTTGATAAATCATTCGACGGATATGCGTCAATTATTTTGCGATCCGAATTATAACGCTCTTCTCCATCGTTGCTGTACCCGCTCCAACAGAGTTTTGCCATTTGAGTTAGATTTTTCTTATGGAAAAACCGAAGGCCCCCTGATGCGTGTGTACGCTTGTCGCATGGAAGCCTAATACTTGATTAGGGCAGATTTATGCTGGTCATTTACCTACTCGTTTCCCCTGCACAACCTCGTCGACGTGCTTGTCCGCTTGTCCTTGCTCGGTGAACTGGTCAGTCGAGAACAGGCTTTGCATTTATTACAATAACAGAGTTACGCCGTGTATCAGTGTACATATGTCTGCGTACACGGAATGAAATAGACAACTTTTTTCGTACATACCGCGTTGCGCGTTGTTCATCTTCCCAAGGAACTAATTTCAAGTGGCGTAAATCTTCCTAATACCTCGTACGGGAACGCCCATATATTTATTATAATGTGCTATTCTACCTGTCCGTTTATTATATACGTGTATATATAAGGATACAAGTACATGCTACACTTTCTCCCTCTTCGTGATTTTCACGACAATTTCGTAACGGCGGATCAAACGAAGGGGATGAAGTGTGTGTCGGAAAAGTGGCGAACTTTCGATCTCTTGTGCGTTTCAATCGGTTCGTGACTGAAAAATTGACTAGAACTAAGTTTGCTCTCGTTTCGAAGCAGATTTCGATTTGAAAAATCGCCGACAGAGATCTGACGTATCGTTGTGCCTTCTCGGTGAAAATTTCAATTTCCTAGAATTTTTACAGAAATTTATGAATTTCGTATTACTTCGTAAAAATTTGCAAATCTGCATAGTTTTGCACAAAGAATTGTTATTTTTCTCGAAAAACTGTAGTGTCTTGCAGAATTTTCGATTGCAGAAATCGTAACTGATGAAAATCTACAAGTTTTTATGACAAACTATGCATATTTACAATTATTTTATGTGAAAACAATTTTTTGTACAAAATTGTGCGAAATGTTTAAGCTTCGCAGAAATAATTTTCACGAAGGGCCGATACTTTCCCTTTTCGAATATTCTTTCCGCTCGAATTCCCACACCGAGAGTGACGTACGCGATACTCGGCGTCCAGGTGGTGCGGATCAGACGGTGAACTTGGCCAGGTTTGCAGGGCGCAGGGCAATGCAGACATACGTGTCACGGCCGAGAGTGTGCGTTCGTGCTGGATGCGGACGGGCTCAAGATTTCGTAGTAACTTAAGCCCGGATTGAAAGGCACATAATTCGATACAAAGCAGCGGACACAATGGCGACACAAGGGACTTGATTTCGGTGGCGCCGAAAACGCGAGCTCATTATTGGGCCGGATTGTCGGGATCGCTTGGGAGTTCCCTGATGTGTTTCTGGATCATTTGTATCTCCGCCCGCAGTTTTCCCTTCATTTCGAACCTCTTTCTCACCTCGCCGGGCAGTCTGGCTGTCGGTTAAGGGGCAACGCCACTTAAAAAAAGTGCTTTCGAGAAAAATCCGTTTCAAGTTTTATGAGTATTCAGTATGCGCTCCGAGTCACTGTGGCAAAATCGAGAATTGAACCTATCAAAAAAAAAATTACACTGTAGGACCAACTGGATATTGTTTTTATGATACTAATATGATATTGTTCATGCAAAACAAAAAAAAAATAGAAATTTCCAATATTCTAGAGCGGTGTTATCCCCTAAGGTGTGTATGTAAGCACGTAAGGTGAGTATATCAATTATTGCCACCTTCAAACCCAATTATTGAACATTTTATTCTGCAAAATTTCAAATTGACAGCACAAACTGTGGTTTTTTCGATGACTAAAACCAGTTGCTAAAGAGTAAGACACTAAAAATTTATTTTTTGGTGATTTTAGAACCAAGGATCAAACAGATACAACGAAAAATGTTCAATAATTAGGCCAGGGTCAATAACTGGTACACTCACCTTATGTACCTGGGTGAACATCGAAGAGCTGCGAACTTCAGAGGCGCCAGACATCGTGGGCACAGAATTTTATTTTCGTAACGGAAGCCACCGTTCTTCGAGAGGAAAACCGAATCGGAGGAGCCGGTGGTCCCAGGGGACACGGTGCGAGCTGTCTTCCCCGATTCCTGTCGTCGTCTGGAAAACAGAAGCACGTGTGGCATTCGAAAACAACAGTTCCGTTAACACTTTTCCCAAACAAAAGTCCGATCGGCCCGGAAGGGGATGAACGCGGCAGGCTCGTAATTCTCATTTCAAATTTCTCGCTTTGGTCGATTCTTTGGCGAATTTTAAAATCCTATATTTGAACGAGCTTCGTTCAACGGTCTGGGGCTTGGCCTGAGGGCGGGTGGGATTGGTGATTTCGTAAAAGTGGCTCGTATCGAGTAACCGGGTGTCCGGAGTGACGCTCGACCTTTGATCGCATTGATTAGACCGCATTAATTATTGTAAGACCTGCATGAATCAGGGTTCGCAGCACCTGCCCGTGCACCAATGGTACGGATCTGATAATACGGTTGTTCGTGTATTTGGAAAGCATGAATATGCAATTCCGGCAACGGCTGTCCCCGTAAAACCGACTGTTTTACATATTTTCGAATAGTTGTAGACATGCATGCACCGTTCGACGTAGTTATTACTAAACAGTCGGTTACACATTTTGTAGGAAATCTGAGTATTTCTCGCATCGTTGCTCGCCGAGGAGATTATTCGCTCTTCCGCGTGATGCGGGAACGAGGGTTATGCGGAGATTCTTTTTCTATTCTTTTTTCAAGCCTTCAGAAGCGGGGAAAAAATTACGCTAATGCCTGGGAACAAAAAATTAAGCACGTAAACAAGAGGTCGGTAGTTTTAAAAAAAAAAGAACGAGGATAAAAAAAAGATTAAGGAACGGTAAAGAAAGGTGAAAAACGGCCTGGATAATAACGACTTCACCCAGGAACGCAACCCTCGGTGGTTTAGCATTCCCAAAGACATACCACGGCCAATTAAGACCGAGTCTTAGGTCCTCTTTCATTCTTTTTTAGCATCAAGCAATAAATAATCTCCTCGACGATGTCAGCTATGCAGTGTCAATCATTAGACGTTACGAAGTTATTGTCCGTGCAAAGTGTTTATTTTTGACGGATGCGGACAGTTAAATTCTACGATGACAAGTCTGTGAAAGCAACAAAATTATATTTTCAAGAAAAATTTTTCTCACTTCCGGTGAAGAAAAGCCTGATTGAAGATCTTTGTTACATTTGTACGGCAGATTCATATGCGAAGCCCGTAAAAAAAGGATCTCAAATATCTGTAACCTTGGCTCAGAAAATGATACGTATCGTATTATTCTGTGAGGGCCACATAATACGTCTTTTTCTAAACTACCGGCGCAACTTTTCTCCAAAGACGTTATCTTAATCTCGTATGGAGCTGAAAACGATCAGTGGTATTTGAAAAAAATGACACACCCCTTATAGTACTACTTGAAAGAACTGGAAAGGGAGACGCGGAAAAATTCAGGACAAACCGGATTAAGAGTCGTTAAAAGTACTCGGGCATATGTGTACATAGTCGTATTACGGTTGTGGATAATATGTAATGAAAATTCAGCACCGTTTCAACATCTATTCACTGAATTTTTATAAGATCCGTGGTAAAAAGCGCGGCGCCATTGATTCCAATTAGCGAGGTGAAGGTGCCAAGATTTTTTGTCGTTGTGCCGACGGGATGTGGACCTGCAACTCATTCACCTAAATACATTTAAAAACGTGGAAAAAACTGTAAGGACGTGATAACGTGATTCCCTTTAATTCCGCGGAGTGTAAAATACCGGGTGGAGATTAAGAACCCATCATCGTGACGGGCGTGGGAACCTGGAGAGCGGGGTAAATGAGAAGAGCGAGTAGATTGGCAAATGCGACACCCTCGAAAAATTTTCGGATCTCTTCCAGCGATCCGAGTTTGAACAATCGATGCGAAAACTGCTAGAGTGAAAAAGGACGAAAAACGCTTCCTTCTAATTTACCCGAAAACCTTTCCGCCGGTAACATCGTGAGTGTGAATTTTTTGCTCATGGCGAGAGTTTTTCCCCACCTTTCTCTCCCTTCGCGGTGCATCCTGCACGTCAAAAAACGGAGCACCTAGCCCTTTTTCCCTGCAGCCCTGCAGTCCGACTGAGCAGCTTTCAATTCCGGCATCGTAACTGCGGGGCAAGTTTCGAACTGTCTCTAATGAGAAGGCACGCTCGTGCGGTCATGCGGGGCCTTATGCAGCCTCCTTTATTGATATACGTCGTCGCTTTTGATCGGTTGCTATTCTCCGAGCAGTGCGTATATCTAGCATAAGCAGCTGTCCCGCATCCAGGCTCCAGGACTAACGCACGGACACTTTGGTGCCGGACACGGTTTCACGTGCGTAGGATCGAATTCCGTCTGTCTGTGTGCGGCGTGTAACGTACCTAGGAAACGCGTGTCTTGGGTAAAAACCGCCCGGCGAAAGGGAGTCGTCGACAAATATTTGCCGAGCTGTAGGGGAGGTGGAAGATCGAGAATCAGATCGTAACACAGGGACAGAGAATCTTCGGCACGCGACATTGTCGGATGTTTCCAGAATTCGCAACGTGTCTTTGCTAAATTTCGACTTCGATCAAACGAACTTTGGCGAACAGCTGAATTGATCCGTCCACGTCGCCCTGATTATCTGAAAATTCACGCATCGCACGAGCCGCCGGACATCTGCGGACGGTTCCGAATTCTAAGAAAGTTACAGATATCTTGCAAGGATCTTCGGTCAGTTATTGGGACTCTCGTGACTGACCCAAATCTGTCCGTATAATTGGGCCTTTTGTGCCTCGTACACATGTACATCTTCACTGGCCGCGTAAGTACAATGCCGACAGCTTTGCCACGCGCGGGTGGCTTCTGTGTGCTTGCACAAGAGGCCCGATTCAACTTTTCATCAGCTTTCAAGCTAGCCTCATCTCCTGTAGAACCTTAAAAGCCACACTTCTGTTCGCTTTCCTAAATGTAGGTTCCGTTCGCGGCTGGTTGGGTAAGGATGATGCACGTTTAGGATTCAGGAAGTTCCGTTTTCACGAAAATTTGAATTCAAGGTGACTTACAGTATAGCATTAACTTTTTGCTAGTATCGGAAGAATGCTAAATAGTTCATAGTAGTAATACAAGGTCGGTTCTGGATACAGATTCCTACTACCGACACACTTATGCAGATTCAAACCCTTCTCCGCGGTGACGTCATCGCGGAGAAGGGTTTGAGTCTGAGTAAGTGTCGGTAAGTGTGTCGGTAGTAGGAATCTCTATCCAGAACCGACTTTGTAATACTACTATGCATATTTAGTACCACTTCAACCAAGCTAACGAGTGATAAGCTGAGCGTCGAAATACGGTTCTTAATCGTCCGAGTCCAAGGATTGTCCGCATCATTTCGCGGATATAGTCGTTACCGTCTTCGTGCTGTTTGGCATTGTTTCACAGCACTGTCAGGTGACGGGATTGCTAACCCTTCATTCCGTGATGTCTACCCGGAATAATGCGCCCGCTTAGACGACTGTGTGCGCAGTGTCCGTGAGCCCGTATGCAATGTGCGTGTCAACGTTCTCGGAACAGTTGTTGGATGCATTGCCGAGTGGCGAAGTCCTGTCGGCAAGTGTAGCATAATGTTGCATTCAGGTAGTTTCACCACTGGGAAGGCGAATAACAATTAATCAGGGTTTCAACTGGATACAAAGTTCCGGGACATCTGCAGACTATCTCCCTCGACCTCATCAAATTGCATGAAATGTTTTGGTATATCTAGAGGTGAGAAATGAAGCGTATATCTAATGAGAAAAACAAGTAAAACTGCTCCATGTAGCTACGTATCTTTTCAGCGGTATAAAAAGAAAAATCACGGTATCCTGAGTGAAAATCCCCTGGAGAGGTTGTCAGTGACGCTCGTGTGATGAATTTCGCTTGTACTATTGGTAACCACCTCTTGTAACCGCAACTGTGCCGGAAATTTCCAGTTGATTTAACGGGCACCGGTCGTAGTCAAGAAATAATCACGAGTTTGCCAGTCATCGATCGAACGACGTGATTATAGCTATAATACACGCTTGGATGGGCATTTAGTTTGAAGAACTATAAGCTAAGCTGTTTAGTGGAATTAAATCTTATCCTAAGAGGTTTGAAAAAATTAAAAACAGTTTGCAAACATGGAGTACGGCTTCTATTACGGATAGTGAGAATATTCCCTCTGGATTTAGCGATACAATATTTCGAATTTGTCAGAACAAATCAGTGTTTTGTGAAATTTTGTAAGAAAAGCGGCAGTCAACACCTACTTTCGGAAGTGATCATTATCTGGGTCCTGGGTCAAGACATCTCACCTGGAGCTCCGGCCGATCAGGGACCGTGATATGGTGGGGGTAAGTCCCAGGGCCCGAAAGTTACATAAGCTTCGATTTCCCGCCCCTTGTCGTCAGTCACCAACCAGCCGTCGAGGTAGGCGCACATCCTGCGCTATAGTGTAACGACGGAAATTCCTTTTCCGCGATATCGATAAATCTTCGGTATCTTCGTCGTACATAAAAAGTGGTGCTCTATAAAAAGTGCTCTGGATTTTTCTGCACGGGCCCCTCAAGGATTTTCAAATATCGTGCGCATTGAGACGTTATGAGACCGCAGTGTAATCTTCACCTCGAGTGCATGCTGTACTAGTACACTAAATTTGATAAAAGTGAATTACTACAGTTTATATGACACATGGGACAAGTGAGCATCACGCAGCTTCATATGGCTCAAGATGTATCTGAGTGACAAGCGCTTTGTTTATAATAAGTCATGACGGCAAAACTAACACGATTTTAACGATACCATCGGATTTCGGGAAGTAACAACAATTAGGCACTTTTCCGAGAACATCGTCCTTTATCGGTGAGTATACACCTTGATATCTTTCATTAATATTATACTGTATAATATAGGTACATGATCTTGCTGATAGTCTCCTGCATCCTTTACTTGACAACAATATAAACAATTATTGACTAACAAATACTGTGTAAGAAGCCAGTTCTAAATATTCCAAGAACAGAGGTTTGGTGGCGCAGCTTATAAGACATGTCATAGAAAGCGCGGAACACGACTCGAGCCGATTAATACTCAATTTGACGGCAATTCTGACACATTACTACATGGATCCAACAATCCTTTGCAATGTGATTAATGTTGAGTCACTGAAGTTATCGACGGATACAATGGAATTCAAATTTCAAGGTAGCATATACGGCGCGAGCGAGTCATTAGGTATATTGAGTATGAAAATTGAAAAGGGTCGAAAGGATCAGCGATCCATGATGTGCGTTTGACCTGTGTTTGCGCTGCACATCTGTTATACGCGATTAGTTATCGTAATTGATTATCTTCCGTGAGTAGACGGCAACGTCTCAATCTATCGCTAATAGTTTTTGAAAATTGCAAATTGATCGAGTAAGTCGAGAAAAAATTTCGGAACACTGAGGTCAAATATTTGGTGTATCGAATAGGCTAACTTACATTATAGGTGTGTGTGGTGGTGCGTATCGTACCTGCGCATAATCTGCCATGCGTGAATGAAAGGGGGTGACCTTTTTAATTCTATCGCGATATGGTAATCCGATGCGATCCAGAATTTTGCAACGATCCCACGGAAGGATACCGTATAGCACTCTAGGCACGGGCCTTTTTTTATGCTAATCATTTCTCTTGCACCACGACATTTCAAGCGTAGTATGAATATGAATCCCTGTTGCGGATTTGCCTAGGTACCATTCTTTGTACCACGTCCGAAGTATAATATGGTTTGTATTTATTTTATTCTCAGTATTACTTTTTTAGTGCTATATATGTTGAGAGCCCTGCAACAAAGTTGATCTGAAGTCAAAGCCGCTGTACCGCATTCATCCTCGTTTACTGAGTATCCGAAGCTGATGATATCCAACTTCATAAATCATATCAAAGGAAGAGTGTTCCCAATTTCTCGAAATCCAGTTCCAGTGAAAACTCTTCGTACTTCTCTTATTACTTGCACCACTTTCTAGATATGAAAAGCATAAAGACATTATGGTACCCAGGTACGAAGAAACAAGATAATTCACTATTTCATGATAGTCCACCACGAATCTTCTTAAAAAATTATGAGTAAACTCTTTCCTCGGTATGACCAGAAAGTGACTTGAACAGTCCATTTTGTCTGAATAGCATCGTCGATAACTTGAAAGGGTGGGTATTATACGCATTTCAGGATGAAGAAGAATGCTGAGTTAAGATCTGAAGAAGTCCAGGCAAGCCAGTTCGTTGGTGGCACGGGCGTCACCTTGGCACGGGCTAGACGTCACGAATGCTACTGGGATAAGCATACTTACCACTATCGTTTGCTTCCATCTGCAGTTTGAATCAAAAAAAAAAAGCAAAAGAAGAATGAGCGTGGAAGGTACACGTATACCTGGAGCAACGTTCGAAGGTCCACGAATCCTATACAAACTTTTCTCGTGCCAGAAGCAGTAGGAGGGAGTATATCCTGAATATTTACGCAGAGGCATATGGGTGTGGGTAACATGCAGTGAACTTCACCGAGTAGTCCAGAGCCGGCGAAAGCACGGTGCGCACATGCGTGATGAACGCGCAAGAAGCGTATAAGGGCCCGAAACGGAGTCCTGGCCAGGGACCGTCCGGGTCCTTTTAAATGCCCCAGACGTTGCACGGCGGGATTTTATTGTTTGGGCTTTATTTTCAGGTTCGTCTCAGCCGCTTATACTGCCTCCATACGAACGCCGGTTTCGTGTGCTCATCCACACACACACACACACACACATGCACCTACAAGCGACGCCATGCACATGCATACACATCCGCGTGCTTTTGCGCATGTGGTGTATAAGCGCGCGAGAATAAGCATTATGGGAACTGAACTGGGGGGACAGGTGTGCTCCAAATATCGGTCTCGCGGTGTCTCCCCCTTACGAAAACTGAACTTAAACTTGGTGAATGCGTCTTTGATTATATTCGGTTACTGCAGGGCGCAGGGCGTAGGGCACAGAGCGGCCCCCTTACCTTGCCTCGCCCGTCACTGAGGACATGTCGCGGTACTATTCTAGAAAAAGAAATACGAAAAAGAAATTGCACCTTTCGAAAAGGTGCATGCGCCGGGGGTCAATCCAATATAAATCAGAACTTCTCCTCCGACGGGAGAGATGCGTTTGTGTGCCCTTCGTCATGTACCTCAGGGCCCAGGTCGGTGTGAATGGAAAAAATTTTGGGACTCACGTACGTGTGCTGCTCGGCGGTTCCAAAGAGCTCGCAGGTATGGGCCCTGCCCTCCCCCCCCTCCCCCTACCCCTTCTTCTCCCTTCTTCTTTCAAGAATTCGATGTTCCTTGCTTCGGGCCCCTCGACTCCGGCTATCCTTCGAGGATGCCTCGGGACGGGACCCGGGTTCTGCAGGGGCTAGGTAGACGAAAACTGGTCGAAGGCTGCACATCCGAGGAAGAAAAAGATATACCGGCATCTTTGTAGAGGTATACGCATACCTATGCGCTGGGAAAAGCTCCTGTTGAAAATAACAATTTTAAGGGTATCGAAAATGGGTCTCTTGCCTTCTCTTACGCTTATAACTCAAAGCGTGTGGGGATACCTACATTGAGCCGGTATAAGGACCCCGACCGTTGTGTATAATAGTTCGCAGTACTTCTTTTTCGCAACGATTCGCCTCCTTTAACTCTCTCGTGCCTAACATTAACCGAACTATCATCATACCTTACACCCCGTTCGTACAGGAAGTTGCGGTATTTTCAGAGGGTAAAACGTCTGTGGGAACCCCTTGGTTTGTACTTGAAATAACAGTTTCTCGTCCTCCTGGAATCCTTGAGTGAAATTATACCTATAAGTATATATTGCAACGTCACTCGGAGGATTAAAAACACTTACGGTCATTGCCCTTTTCTTTTCTTTATTGTCCAGTACTCGATAATTTCTACTTACGTATATTCACGGGAATTAAATATTCTAATCCTCCCTGAAATACTAAGAAACCTTTCCTCTCATAGAAACACTGCATAGACTACTGTTACTCTCATCCTACGTTTAAATTGTTCCATTCGTAGTAGCTGGGCAATACCTAATTGTACTCGAGTAATAACGTACTCCAGTGTGGATGATACAACGGCATCGTTTTATGCCATGTGGCTGCTCCGGGGTGTACTCCAGGGGAACAATTAGGCTCTATGTGCACGTTACCTCGACTTGCGTGACATAATGTAGGACTGGCGTTGGCTATACCAAAGTCAGTCGTTAGCATAGCCCAACACGATGAAAACAAATCCGTCGCCGAGTAATTGCAAACTACTTTTGAAAATTCGAAGTGATCTACGAATGTGCCGCCAGACGATATATGTTTTCAGTAGAAAAAGAGGCACCCTTGTGGGGGGAACGTCGAGGAATAAACGTTGGCAGTGTTTATACATATAGATGCGTAAGAAGATATGCGGCTCTTCTGTTTGCCACTGTTTCAACTTTTGGGCCTCTTACCTCTTTCCGCAGTGGCAAGGGTACGCTGCTGTACAGGGACGCATGTCACGTACGTGTCGTGGTATGTGCGAGCTAAGGAGGACCTTTGAAGGGCCAGATGGGCCCGATACGTTCGTACCATATGGGCAGGTGCCAGTTCGTGTACGCGGAAAGCAGCGCGCACACCAGCTTAGAGCACATAACAAAAATGGGTCCTGGATGACGGTGGTGTGTACGGGACAGACAGTCAGACACGCGCGCGAACCATACCAACAGCTCCTATGTAAATGAATGCATTTTTATAATGGCCCACAATGCGAGCGCCCCCTTCAGGGACCGTTAAAAGTTAAAACCTGCTGCTGGATGCACTTTTTATTCCACTAAAGTGCAGTTGGACCCTGTGCGAAATTTGCTCTGTTCAATGAACAATCTTTTGCTCGGCAAACCGCGGCTGATGCTGCAATTGCACACCAATGAATCGTACACCTTCGAACCGCAGAGTTTTCAGGTACCTTTTGTCTCTCGATCAATCACTATTCACGTTTCTTCTAAATTGATATTCGATGTGAGAAAGTTCAATAATATTCGGGATTCTTGTTGTACTATATGAATACTTATGGTCACACACCGTGCAATGTACGAAGGCAAAGGCTCGAAGCAGTGTTAGATATTAATTACTGCCAGGGCCAGCTGACGATTATGTGAAATTCAAAGCGTTTTTGCTGGTGAAAATGTCGTTTATGCACTTTTCGGATACGAATATAGCCATAATCGCGAAGTTAGATCTCTAGGCTTCAAGAATGCTTACAATTAGACACAGGAAATTACTTTGCTCAAAGTCTTACGCCTCATGGTCGTTACCGAAGCGTATTAAATTGTCGCTGAGAAAACGTGGTTTATGTCCACCTAGTGCAATAAAATGAGTATATCCATAGCCCGTATCCCGATTAGCAGTAGGAGAGACTGCACACCTGCCTATTTTACCCATGTACGTACCTTGGTGTGTCTATACTCTTCACTGAAGTGTTTTTCAATTTATGTTAATTCGACTGCCGTGGAGCGTGCCGCTAGCGGACGGTTTTGAATACGAAAGATTTATTGTAGTAATTTGTTAACAAGAAAAGTTGTCACGCTCCAGTCATCATCCATATTTATAATATACTGTATATATCTGCATGTTACGCATAATGCATATAGTAGAACGTACAGCGTATGTCTCCGTGAGTAAACAACCACAATGAAAGTCTGCACCTCGGCCTTCAGACACTCTGCTGTTGCAGACGGAAGAAAGTTCACGGTCTCTTTTTTGCATGCACGGATAACGCACCTTGCGATGGTGCACGTTATAATTAAAGTTCCATGACCGGAAATCGGGTATTATATACTCTTACTCACTGCAGATAATTATACCAATCTTCAAAGGAAATGATTTCTTTCCTCTGATATTTTTATCCTTTTCGCAGCACTTAATTCTAATGGATTTTTTCATCATTCATCAAGCTGTTTGCGCGTAGAACTAATTCAAGACTGTAGCTGTGCATCGAACGATTTCTTGGTTCGAATGAAAATTCTATGATGAAGATTAATATGTTCCGATATGTCCGTAACTTCCGTGGCTTAATACGTGGCAAGAATCATTCAGGTTCGCCTCAAAACATTATTAAATTGGCCACCGACCGGACGAGGGTCACTCCTGACAGGCCCGAAGTGCTAACTTGGAAAACCAACTCCGGTGCTTTATATCCCTACACCTGTTTCAGTATTTTTACATTTCCGTATTTCCCGTATGCCACAACAGGTGCCTACGCCTACCTGACTTGTATACAAACAGCACGTGTAGCATCCACCCAATCCCCATCATCCCCATCATCCGTCGTTAAAGATCCGGTGAATAAAGGAAAAGACTGTTTCTGTTCTCGGATAATCTGCCGCGTAACGACAATGAGTTATAAATTGATTTACTCGTCTCTGCGCCATGTTCGCATCCCTCCAGACTATAGCCAGGATTGGTTTTTGTTGCAGAAATGCTGAAGTGGACCGTGTCCCGATCTCTCTCGACGGCGAGTTCGACGCCCCACGGTCCCCCGCAGCCAAACCGGACCCGACGACCTTTCGGTGACCTGTCAAACACTCCCCCCACTCCTCGGTCCCAGACTCAGGCCCAGGTTAATCCAATTCGTTCGACGCCTGCGCGCAGGCGAAGATGCCGAAGCCACGGAAGCGACCTGCGCGCTTACTTTCAAACTACGAAGCCGAACCTGCGTTCGGCGAAGCGACAGTCGATGTCTCGAGCGAATGGGAGGACCGAGAATTTTGAGAGCTTTTATCAGAGCACCCCGCGCGTCGACGCCGACATAGGGCCGTTGACTTTGGGCCCGGAATCGGTCGCCGGAAGGCGGACCGTCGCCATGACGCTTCCGGCAAACCCCAGCCTCTTAGCAGCCGCTGGCACGACGCTGCGAACCAACGCGGAACTCCCGCAGAACCTGATGAACGAGGCTAGGGTCAATCTGCAGTCCCACGTGTCCGACTTCTTTCAGCAAATCGCCGTCGCCGCTAGTCCCGAAGACATGATGGAGGCTGACCCCGTCGTCCCTCTGACCAAGAGTCGAATTTATTCGCAAAACTGTGAAATACGCAGGGTCAAATTGTCCGGAGACTTCTGCCGCACCCCTCACGTTCCCAAACTTGCGAAAATAACCAAGCTCCACAACCGCTGCCGGACTCCCTACCACACCAAGGCTCCAGGTACATCCAGGAGTCCCTTCAAGTCCAAGGATCCATCGACCGTTGGTCAGACTCCGCTTGTAGTCAGGTTGAACCACCTCAATCTGCACCAAGACCTCGCCGTGAAGTTTGAAAACGTGGACAACACGGTGACGGAGGTACTGCACAAGGAGCAGGAGGCGAGCAGTGCGGTCGTCGGCAAGTCGGTGGCGGAAATTCTCGCCTCTGATGAAACTGAAAGATGTATTGCCCGAGAGGGTCGACCCAGTCCCGTCGCCTCGACTAACCCCAGGAATTCGTTATGTGAATGCGGAAACGACCGACGGGAATTCGTCGCTGAGCCACCGGAGATGAGGCAGAAAGTTGAGAGCCCAGGCGAGTCGATGGAGACCGAAGAGAACGTCTACGAGACGATCGAGGATGTTTGCAAAATCGACGAACCGGTTGCCGACCACAACGACAGCTCCGTATCCTCGGCCAGTCAACTCCTCGAGGATCCTTCGCCGATGTCCTGGGCGGCCGCATCGCCCCTCGATTTCGACGGGCAATTCACCCTGAGGAGGCAGCGCGGTATTCGCCGGAAAAGGACTGGTCAACAGCGCGACCTTCAAGACGCGGATTCGACCTTCTTCGGGGCGAGACGAAAACGCGCCAAGAGACGATCGTCGAGTTTGAGCCCGCAGAAGAGCGCAGTTCCATTTCGCGAAGCGAGTCCTACACGGTTCATTTGCGAGGCTGTGAACCTCGAGGTGAACAAATGCGTCCTTGAAACCAACCTCGACGCCTCTTGCGAGGCCCGAACTGCTTGCATTGGCAAACAGTCCTTTTGCCCGAGTATCGAAGAGCGGAAGACCGAGGATTCCAGTTCGCGAAAAACCTTGTACTGGGACCTCGACAGCCCAAAGTCCTCGATGACCGACGATTTTCACAGCTCAAAGTCGTTCTTAACTTCGGTTTCCGTCACCCCAGAAGCACCCCTCGTAGCCACGGTCAGAAGATGCTTGAAGTATAGTCCCGAGGGGGAAATTTATCAGCCATGCAGTTCTCGAGGGTCGATTGAAGTCGAGTTATCCACCCAGGGTGATCACATACGAGTTCGCGGTAAGTTCGTTTCACCTCTCGATTGTACGATTTTATTACCAGACAGACATTTCATCCGACTTTCCCTTTTTTCCTACGCATTCGAACGAAGTTAAAGTTACGAGCGTGACGTCTCTCCGACCGATTTACAAGTAAGTGTATGATTCGAAGATGCGACCTTACAGCTTTCTCGATCATCTTTCCAACGGATATTTGTCCCTTTTTCCGTGAATTTCGATTTCGAACTTGGACGAGAATTGTCACCGGGTTCCCTGACCTGAGAAGACGTACCTGGTCGAAGGACTGAGCATGCGTCGGTTTGTTCTGAGAGGGTTGAAGTGAGGTCTATACGCGATGTGCCAGTAACCCAAAGACCTTTGCGGCATTCAAATATTTGGTCAGCGGGCTTGTCATTGATTAAAAACTGGCCTATCTCGCGTTAGTATAATAACCGAATCTCGCAGTGATTAGTCCAAGCCCCGTTTTCACCAGCTTCAGTATTTCCAAGGGTTGATACACACGGCCGTCTCATCCGCAGCTACGTTCGCTCGGGTCAGACCGTCCATTTGTATACGTACAAGTACATACATAGGTATAGAGACAGAGGAATCTGCACCTGTATCGATAGTAGCGATGAAGTAGGCATAGATTTCAGCTCCGTGACGTACATACCTACCAGTGATATACATACCTATATATATGCGTGTGTGCGCTCATCCCTCGTCATCGTCGCAATCGGGATGCGGGTAAGAATCTCCTCATAGCATCCGAGTGGATCCATTCGCGAGATATTTCGAGGGTTCTTTAGACAGTCAGAGCGATTAACGCTCACGAGATGTCAATAAACGACTGACAACGAACCTCTCACCGGAAAATCTTCCATTCAAGAATGTCTGCGTACGAAACTGAGTTGATTTACCCGGAAAGAATCGTCTCACAATCAGCTGCAGGCTTGTAAACTTTTGATGTTGTTGATTTTATCTCGTGAGAATTTTGACGGGACCGTATCTCTTCCAGAATTCATCCAGACTTATACCTACTCCTCTAAGTATTCGCCTATGGTTGCCAACTTTGCGTGTCTACGGACACGACAGTGACCGAGTTTCGGATTTGCGGGGGTGAAAATTGGACGGAATCCAAGAAGAGCATTGTTTCCATTGCTCCGACCAGAATCTCGAATCTTTATTATGTTCGTGACGGTGTTGGCCATCTTGGGCAAGAATGGCGGCAATTTTTATTAGAAGAATTCGAGGAAAACAAGCGGTGATAAAATCGTTTTTATCTCGGTATATCGCATTTGGATGTAATCAATTCTCATTCCCGAACGAACGTCAAGTCGAACCCTTCTTCGGAGACAACGAAACAGGAATGAGGCGGCAGATTTTCGTTAATCCGTTCTAAGTTCGAAAAGAGAGTAAAAAATTCGTCGACCGTATATAGCAATCAAAATCCACGGCTAGATTGATCATCCGATGTATAATCCGAGCGTGTATTTTTTTTCGGTACGTTCTGTGCCAATGCAGTGATAAGGTGCAAGGATTTGAAGAGAGCCTACGAAGGGTCTGTCCATGCCTACGTGAAAGCAACGCTTAGGAAGTCCGACGGGGAGATAAACGCGGTGAAACGGACAGCCGTCCACAGGGCAACGCCAAACCCAATCTTCAACGAGACCCTGATACTACCCTGGACCAACAACAACAACAACAATTCACCTGCGAAATCGGCCACCCTGGATATTGCTGTTTGGCACAGGGATCGCAGAGTGAGGTGAGTGACGAGGATCTCATCCTTCTTCCTTTCAAGCAGCTTTAAGCTCTCGCTCAAGATCGCCAATTCGTGAATTGACCTGCAACGTTGATGCGAATTGAAAATTTTTCGACGGAAAACTCCTCGAGCAGCATTTTCTTGGGGGACATTTCTTTTTCAATCACATGAGTGTAAAAAGCGAAGGAAAGGGCGAAGACGAGGCATGATTTTGAGAGCCCGAAATTTCCGAAAGCTCCGGCTCGCCACGGCAGGAGGGGGGAATCGATGCAAGTGACGCAGGCGCCCCAGGATCGCGGGCTCCACGTGCGCCTCAACGGCGTCACGACGTCGGGCGTCGTGACGTCGTTTACGGCTGCAACGGGTGCAAGTTTTTCCGGATTCACAAACAAAAGTTGAAGCACATAACGGGCGGGTGACGACGCGGTCGGCAAGACCGTTTTTCACGAATACACATACCGACGCCTATCTTGCACACAGGTATATAAGGATATGTATATATGCACTATGTACCTGTATGCATAGACCCGCGTATGCATACCTATGTACAGATTCATACCCGCGTGAAATTTCATGCGCGCATAGCGCCATGAATACGAGACAAAAGTACAAAGAGCCGTATTTAAATGTTCACCGTTTGTCTGGTTGTTTCAGGCGCAGTGAACTCCTGGGCTGTATGACTCTACCCCTGCCTTTATCTCAGGACAAGGTAAACATCTTTCAATTTTTCAAACAAAAGACTCCGTTTATTCCCATCTTTTCAATTTCTCAGCTATTTTTAACGCCACGAGTTAGTGAATCTAGGGTGCGTCTTGTAACTGATGGGAATATTCTGAAGAATATCCTGATTACACGTTACACGTTATCGTTACTTGGGGAAACGATGGATTCGAACGACGTTTTTCGGACTACAGATTGAAATCAAAATTAGAAATCGTACGCAGTGAAGTCTCTGAAAAGTTATGCTCGGAAGCTTCTTTATCGTTTGCTCAATTTCCCTTGTTAGTCTGGCCTCCTTTACAGTTTGAAAATTGTTCAAGGAGAGCTGATAAGTCTGACGTAGAGTGTCTATCACGTTTTTGTATTCAAAGTAAGAAACTTGCTGTTTTGTTGCAGTATATCTTGACCAGTCAGATTGTTCGCAGTTTCCCCGTTTGTCTTGTGAGACACAGTTGGTTCGTTCTGCAGTGAGACGCAACTAAATTGCAGTAGATAGCCGAATGACAGTATCGTGGTGAATTGTTCCGTACGTAGAGGAATTCGCGTAATTTTCAGACATTCCTGTATATGCAGGAGACGTACCAGCTAGTTGCACGGACTTGTGGACCAATAATCGATACCAACTAACGCTGATCTGATCGTTAAGTGGAATAGCTGAATATCTTTGAGCTGTAAACGCGCCGAATGAGCCGTGATGTATGACCTACGCGGCTACGCGTATGCCATTATTTTAACGTTTGCAATACAAACAAGTCCCCAGGAGCCCTCGCCGCGAACTCGGGTTCAATACTATAATATTCTTCACCCCCGGGGTCCCTTTTACAACTGAACAATGTCACCCCGTATCACGTGTTATACCTATAGGTGTAAAAGCTTCGATGCGACGGCGATGGTATAATCGTATTGCACACAACCCCATATCCGCTTGCCGGTAAACACTTCCGCCTCAATTAAATTCTCCTGCTCGCACAATGCCCAATCGTAATTATAATTTACCAATCAGAAATTATAAAGCTTGTTATGCGGCCACGTGGCGCAAGCAGAGCCGAGAAGACTTCGCGTCTATTCTTGCGTGTTTTCTACACGCATACATGGATAAATGTTGAAGGCATATTATACATGCGTGCATATTATGTATAATGTAATAAGAGAAATGGAAGTGCATTGTAGACGCTCGTGATGGCCAGGTGCGTGAAGGACAGGAAAGAGGGACAAGAAAACCGAGGGAGTCGATGTGCCCTTACAATTTCACCCCCGCGTCTCTCTCGCCTTTTCAGACCTTATTCTTAGCTCAATTTTTTTATTTTTTTATTTTAGTTTTTTATTCATCTACCGCTTTTGCTTTTACGCTTCTCCGTTATGCATTCGTTTCCTTTTACTATTTAATTCACTTACAAACATCATAGAGGCTGGAAGTTGGTATCAAGTTCTGCAGTTCTATTTTTAAATCCATTGTGCCAAGCGTATTGTCGCGGTGTTAAACGCGATGAATAATTAATTTCAGACCGGGGAGGGTTGTTATATAGGAAAGTCTTGAGTTATTTCTTTCTCTTTTTTTTATATCCATTTGAAATGTCATGACTCACCTTGAGAGCAGGCATACATTGATCGTTATGCCCAGATATTATATTTCTTATCGCGAGAGTAAAGAAAGAAAATATGAGGGAGAAAAGGAAAGGCGAAATTCATTTCTCGCGAGGTGTCCGCTTTTCTACGGCCCTGACCCTGCAATACTTACCTTAGACCTCCCTCTCCTTCCAAGCTTCAGCCCCATTTTAGCCCACGATAAGCTTGCGAATGTTATCGGGTGACTAGTCGTGCCGAGGCGACGGTGAGGAACGTCTAGAACGCGCAGCCAACGAAGTGTCGTGATTATACGGAATTTGATAGTTTTTAACAAGCTGTGTAGCGAATTAATCTACGACGTGAATAACGTCGCTATGAGTTTTTTTTTTTTTTTTGCCGTGTCGTTAATTGCATCAACGGTTTTTAACGCGACACAATTTTTTTCTCAAGGGTTCCCGGGTTTCCCGAAAGCAATTGCAGTCGGTATCAATGCCACTTAAGTCACGTGAGATGTAAACAGTGAGCTTTGTATTAAATTCCTACGACTTCTTCCCCACACGTAAGGTCAAGGCGGAAAGGATTTGTCGGTCAATGCGGCTGTGCATTTAATTTCCACTCGCATCCATTCAGTTCCCGTTCGCTGAGTGATTTGGAAAAAAATTCGTTCTAACGATATCGCAAGCCGTAATTGTGCCCATCAGTGAAGAAAGTAAAACTCGCGTTTGCTTTAATAATTAAAATTCAACTGAGCAATGATCATCGTTGCGATATATTGCGTGGTGTTTTTAGTTGCTGGTGTTCTCCTGAAACTTTTCACCTGCTGCTAAGAAGAATTCAACACTAATGCGAGTCAAATTTTCCTTACCGGTAATTCTCGAACTACATACGATCAATTTCACTGTAAAATTTTAGTTTTTACGATAATATTGGTCCGAAAACGGTGCAGCGTTTCAAGAAATTTCCCCAAGTTCAGGTAATGAAAAAAAGTGCTCCAACTGGTTTGTATTGTTCTTCGTCTAAAACTCCACTTTGAATATTTGTCTTTCGTCATTGGATTGATAGAGAAATGTGCAAAAAGTGTTCGACGGACTTTTTACACTGTGAACACAAAAACCAGTATCTTTTCAATGACGTTTTTATGCATACGTTTTTGACGGTTTCTCATATAATCTTGCAGTGGTTTTATATTCACGTGACGTTGCAAACTGTGCAATTAAATTAAAATCAATCAAGATTCGGTCTATGCAGTAAGACGGAACGTTCGGAGTACCAATTGGATTATTCTCGATTGTTCCTCTATCGTCGTTGAGCTGGTTTAAATTTCTAATCCGAGCTGCTTGCGGTTATTGGTTGTGCAGGAGGCAACATGGCACCCCCTGGAAGTTGGGTCAGGACGAAATTCGAGCACTCCTTACTCAGGAGTAACCCAAGACTGCGGAGTAACGCCGCCAGTAGCAAAAGAAGGAGATCCAGATAACAATAACAGCGGATCTGAGGATCTGACGTACCTGAGGCACCTGGAGCTGGAACCGCTGGATCCGTTAACTGGTCAACCTCTTCATCCAGGTTTCGCTGCGCGGGGCGGTAAAACGCCCTGCACAACGACGAGGAAGATGACGAGGCCGAGCACAAGCCAGCAGGTGAACATAGCGATATTACCAACGGAGACAAACATTTTGACGTAATGTCACGCCGACAGCCTTCAAGACGATGAATTTCTTTTAATTAAAAGTTTGTTTACTCCTCAGCAAGTACCCTGGGGATTCTCGCTGAGCTGGGGAAAACCGCCAAAAGTCGAACGCGTGGATAACGGAAGTCCTGCTGAGAGAGCCGGCCTGAGATCCGGCGATTACGTGGTCTTTATTGAGACGACGAACGTCGTTACGAAACCAAGGGAGGAAATACTCGCCCTTATTCAGAGAGCAACGAACCAGTTATTACTCGAAGTGTACAGAAAAGGCGGCGTGCAAACTCCGCACAGGCGAAGCACCGTCATTCTTCAGGGTCCGATTCCAGTCAGCAATCTTCCGCACACAGTCACTTTCACCGCAGAGGTCGGTACGGGGGTTCTGGTCTAAAGTCGACTCAAGCGAATCGAATCATTTTCATCCCCCCTCCCCATCATCCGCCGTACTCATTTTTATCCCTTGTTATTCCCCACTGCCACAAGAAGCACGCCCAGCGTTCCAACCCTAAACGAGGATCCCCACCACCCTCATAAAAATCGTAGGGAAAGATATCGCGCGGAGAAATTTTTTATAAATACCGCGAAGAAAAGATTCAAATCACCGAAGGCCGCAGTAAGGCTTAGCTCTTCTGCTAGCTGTGTACTTTTCGCCTAGACGTATTCAGGGTCGGTGTCTGCGTATCCTTTAGCGTGAAAGATATGTGATATACAATTAAAGCTGTAACGATATAGGTAATTAGTGAGATCAACAAAGTGACAATCGTGGCAACGATTCGGTGATATTAATTTCATTGTTTGACAATGTTTTTCTCACTCAGCCATCGGCTGGATCATTTATTTCACATCGATTATCCGGTACGTTTTCACGACATTCGTCGCATGTATCACAATACTTACGCACGAGGTATAAGCCCTTGAAAATAATTTACGAATTTTAGAAAATTCTCATGGGCACTGTTTTCCGCAGCCGTTGTCATTTGATATTATGTTATATTATTATTATTATTACTATTATTATTATTTTACAATTATTATTGTAACTATTATTATTATTATTATTATTATTGCTATCACTGTGGCTATCATTATCATTACCAGTTATCATCATTATTAATTGATATTATTAAAACTGTCAAGGACACATTTTAGTTACGATTATTTATTTTTCATGTTGACTGATGCTTGTCAAAATTTTATGAGCGCTATTATACGTTGTATTTTATAAATTATTCCTGAAATTTGTCATATTATACAATTATTGTGCATCTCATTGGTTGATTTTCGACTTTTATGTTATTTTGAGCATGTGATCTGTGCACGCGTAAAACGCGCTACTGGTATATTAGAATACGCATTTCAAATCATATATACATATACCGTACCGAACAAACATTAGACTGCATTATAAGTGATGAGTTGTAAAAGTGTAGTTACGTTTTATACTTGGATTTTTTTTCTTTTCGTTGTTGTAAACAAGTTTTATTTAAAATCCGAAGTTTTGCGTTTATTTATTGCCGATATATACCACCTCCTCCATCCACTTTTTATCACTCGGACGATACCGTATCGGTGCCTCGCATTATTCGATCGATCCTCTGCCGCGGCTGCACGGATTTACCACATCGATGTGATGCAAATTGAAACTGTATAATTGTACCTTCACCGAATCAATTTAATTGTCGTACGCACACTACGCACAGATTATTAAAATATTCAATTCACTGCATGGTTTGCGTGCCAAGTGGTAAACTCTTAAAAATACACTCCAACAGAGAGTCACTTGGTATAAAAATTCCGTGTGGTGGTTACAGGGATATCAAATTAATGTGATATAAAATAACTTTTGCGAAAAAATTTGCAGCGTAAAGTGAATTGTATCTTTCTTATACTCGTATCTTGAATTTTCAATTGCCACCACGCGAAATTATACATTTACAACTAAATGAACATGCCACGTGTCTGTGTGATAGAGTTAAGTATTATCTTTATCATTGTCGGATCAATCTTCAAACGTGGTGGGAATTTTTATTTTTTTTTGTGTCGAGTCTGCCGGAAAAGTATGCGAAATCGGTTTCTAGACGAGTTTGTACAGAATTTTTTTTTACGTGCTCAGGCCTTCCCTAACTTGGCGCCAGACGCACCCCCCGAAGAGGAACTGGCGATTCGAGAGACTCGGTATAGCAGCTGCCTAAAAAGCGGTCACACGAGATTCACGGTTCCGTTGTCCGAGCGCAAAGATATACTCTCTTCAGCCGACCATCTGATCCTCTTTCAAAACTTGGACGAGCTTCTGAAATTGTCCGAGGAAATTCAGGAGGCTGGTGGAGGCCTGGAGTGCTATTTGTCTAAAGTTCCTAGAATCACAGCCGCGTACAGGAGGTATTTGAGCGGCTTGCAGAGGGCGTGTTGCCTCCTGGTTGCACTCAGACGCAATACTGCCTTTGCAAGGCTCGCCTGTGAGCCTGCGGTACCTCAAAAAAGGCGACCGGATCTTACCGGAGTCCTACTTCTTCCGTTGGAGCATTACAGGTATGCGGATTGGGAATCAAAAATTAGCTGAAAGGTACGGTGAATCTGGGGAAAGTGGCTAAGCGAGCTTCCGAGCTCAGTTTCCCAATAGAACTCGGAATCGAATCGTGTCGTTGAAATTCTTCAGCTGTTTTTTTTCTCTGCTCTTCAGACAGCAGTTTGCAGAAATTGTTGACGCATGATTTTAACTGATTTTGTTAGATATTTGAAGCACGTGTTTGACTTCACATTGCCACTTTGTACGATGATTCCATCCATGGCCAGGAACCACCATCGGTATAAAAGATATCCATAAATCTGTATCGAATGGTTGTTTTACAGAGAAATGACGAGACTAGTGAGCTTGGCGTGTTCAAAAAACTGTAGAGAAGCTAGAGACTTGGCTCAGGGATACAGAGAAGTAACGGCTAACGCTGGTGTAATGGAACCCCCGCGGGATACCGGAAGGCCTTTGTTAAGCCTGCAGGAAGTTGAGTCCAGGCTAGTTTTTGCCCGGTGTAAACCGTTCACCTTAGCGATGCCGGGCAGGCAATGGTGAGTAAGACGCAAAATCACGGTTCATAAAATGAGGGCGAGATTAGTTTGAGTATCTCGATTTTTTTCTAAGATCGAAAGTGATATTTTTATAGTACTGGTTGCGTTGGAACTGCGTTTTCAGTTAAAAAGGAGTTCCAAACTCCCGTTTTATCTAATCTATAATTATATTGAATGCTGCAATAACCGTTTGATCAGTTTAGATTCATCCGAGATAGATAGCGCAGTAACGATGACGTGGCATGGAATTCTGTGAAAATAGAACTTTCTCCATAGAACAATCATGTCAAAAGCAATGACGTTATGCGAGTTTTTATTTCCCGTGTAGGTTGTTCGGGGGTGCCTTAGCTAAGGTAGAGGGCCGAGCTCGTTTGCAACCATCCTGGGCGCTGCTGTTGACCGATCTCCTAGTCTTCGCCAGGGTATCCCGTGATCGAGTTTTGTTTGTGACCGAGGAACCACTCAGATTGGCGGACATAGCTGAAGCCTGTTTCACGATCCGAAAACGACCCACGGAGTTCAGATTACAGGTTGCAGTATCGCCAGGAGGTCTTTCTGGTGATAATGGAAACTTGGAGAGTAGTCACAGCGGTGGTTGTAGTCCTCACGGTAGACCCAGGAGAAAAGTGTTAATTTTGAGAACACCGAGTCCGGAACTAAAAGCTGTGTGGCATAATCTTCTTCAAAGGCAAATGTAAGTTAAATATGAGTATGGATATTGAAAAACTTGCGATTAAGGTCCCTGACCAAAGCATTAACGCATATATGAGAATATCTATTTTACTCAATTTGAAATGCATTTTGCGGTTTCCACTCTCTTTTTCACTTGCCTAAGGAGTTTCGTTTTTTACCGTTGAATTTGAATTAATCTTATTTTGTTGTATTTTAGAATTTATGTAAATACAGGCTGCGGAGGTACACCAGACATTGTCAGCCCCGTAGACAGTCCTACTACTGTAAGCAATTTCACTACCGCAAGAGAATCAGTCGGAAGTCGTCAGGTGTGTGGATTGGAGTAACACTTTTCATACCTATTTCTATACACCGAAGTGACGATGAAATATTATTAAACGCCTCGGATTAACGTTGGACTTTTAGGTACAAATAGGGAACCAAAAAGTGGACGAAGAAACCGAACGATCCGGTGAAAGTTTAGATACGATTTTGAAAAATTCCACCAACAACCACAACCATCTTGCCCAATGGGTTCGCAACTCTCATCAGATTCCGCCGCCGGATACTGAAGGGCCTCTGGAAGAGTGGACCCTCGAGGAGTTGGTTGCGAGAACCCCGAAAGAAAGCAATTCGAGACAGAGTCACGATGTCACGTCCGAGGAAATCGTCACGGTTAATTCAGACGCCGAGCAACAAAGCACAGCGTCAAGTGCCAGTCTGAGTACAATCAGGTCAAGTAGTCTGACAGGGAAAAAGACCGGCAACCACGTTACGATAAGAGAAAATTCTTCCGGGTCTGTGAATATTTGCAGAAGATGCCACAGGTGAGTCATTAACATCGACTTGTACGATCATGTACAAAGGCATCGACAGGCACTCGAATGAAGGAGGAAACATTTGTAATGAAATTTCGTTTACTCTTGGACAAGTTTTATACTGTTGATGAGGGGGCTTGTTTCAGATCCGGATGTCCGACTCCGCCTCTACCCAGGGATCCATTCTCACCGTTACCTCCAAAAATATCCGTGCTACCACCGACTCCAGACTTGTGTACTAGGCACAGATTACACAACGGGATACACGATAGTCGAACAAACAGTCCAAACTGCACACCTGCCGATGGAAACACGGAGGATGGCAGCGAGGACGATTTAGACTGTGACGGTGACGGTGATCTTCCGTACAGGTAGCGTTGAAGGTCACGTTAAATAACATAAGCAAAACTCGGAACCGAAGGGGAAAAGTCGGAGGAAGCGGTGAATCCGTTTGAAATTCAACGCGTTTTGCTTGCAGAACATTGAGAAGGTTTGGAACAATGAGCAGTTTGGACCAGGACGACGACCTGGATGACCAGCCGGACGATGACAATCAAGACATGGAATCACCCCCGTCTGGTCTGAGAGCCTGGACGGCAAGAGCGAGCAGTTACGTAGTGAGTAAAATGGCACTGCTCGAACAGTTGGGTGAAGTTGTTGGGGGTCACCTTTTACATCCCCCCGTCCCACCTGAGAGGACGGAGTTTTCGCTAGACCCAAACGACGAGGAGGGTACCACGTCGGGAGCGACGTCAGGCGACGATATTTGGGGTACGCCGACCTCCGGGGGTCCCGACGACGAGAGCTTTCCAACAAGTCCGGTAAGAATGTTTCCCGAGAGTGACGAAAGACACCAAATGTTCGAACGGCGCAAACTTGATGCACGGCGTGTGGTTGTGCAGATTTTTAACCGCTGATACGGCGATCTTCGCGCCATGTTTTTGAAAATATTCTATACGAGATATTTTCATTTGTACGAATTTAATTTTTTCTCTCTCCTCAAATTGCTGTAGTATGATTTGAGGATTTGTTGGAACGAATTTTTATAACTAACACGGAGTTTGTACCTTTCGAGTGGGGGCTAATATCAATAATAGCTTCTAAGCTTCGCACGCTTTGGCCTACTGCATGACTATGCTTGCCCTCTGTTTGCAAAGAATCACTAGCCGAGCTGTGACTGACTTCCCTAGCCACCGTCTTCTACCGTCAATACCATTGCCTCTGGGGAAGACAACTACGGTCTTAATCTATCGATGGATGATGATCAGGACTTGGATTCCGAAGGGAGAGATGGAATTCCGGCGATGAATATGGACCAGCTTCTAACTGGGGGCAGCGTTATTTCTTTGCGGTGTCCTATCGCTAGAAGAAGACTGGAACCTCTGCTCGAAGAAGAAGACTCCCCTGAAAGCGGAAAACAGCCAGTTGGGTGGTGGTGACAACGATTAAAGGCTGATTCAGGAGTTCAGGCCTTGCAATCTATCGATTCTAACAGAGACATGACCCAAAGAGAATTGAATTTTGCAAAGTTAAGCCGCGAGGATGTAGAGTTTAAGAGGAAGATATTAGACTTACACAGGAAACTGTCATACGTCGACGATGGCAGGGGAAGTTCAGGGTCACCGTCCAAAAATCAAGATTCGAACTACCAAGAACGATTAGAAGCAATATCGACGACAATGAAGATTTCGGTTGGTCACACCGAATTCAAAGAGAATTCTGAACGTGAGCAGGGTTCTTTGACACAAACGACGTGCGCGGACGAAGAGCGAAAGTCCGAACAATTGTCAACAGGAAATTCGACAAATGGTCAATCTGCGGAATTTGGGATACCATTGAAAGGTGATCAATGTGATTTAGACATTCAAGGATCTGCGTCGTCAGAGGCCAGTTTCCTAAATCATTCGATAATTAGAAGACGAAGTATGAAGCTCTTGAGCTTTTTGAGCGGCAAATCGTCCGAAAAATCCCAAGAAGAACGCGCAGCTAAGCTACTGAAGATGTACATGCCAGTGGAGAAGGAAACTAGACAACAAAATACGATATCTATTCACCATACGTCCAGGGATAGAAGGTTTTGGAAATTAAGAAACCGTCGAAGATCCAGCTCTGCGTGAAATGTACAGAAAGTTTGTTAAATATTCTCTAATCGTTGTCTCTCCATGAATAGGCCTTCCAAGATGTTCGTGTTATTAAAGTTTTATGAATTTTACAAGTATCGATTAAGGATCTCAAATTGTTTTCTTAGAATTTAGAGACTATTAATGCATATAGTTAACGAAATAGAAATCTCCCTAGTCTTACGATATTCCGACATAAGTAAAGTTCATTGTTATTCCCTCATAAAAATATATTACGGAGATTCAAACGGGTCATCACGTCGCGGTAGTGTATGCTTGACGATAAACAATATGAATTTCATTAAAACGTCTTTAAAAGTCGTATATCAGGGCCTAGCATTATTGTTCTAAACTTAGTCATAAGAGGATCTTTTATTTGCAGCTGCGGAATCGTCATAGTATTAATTTCAATCTACCGTATAGTCAATTTAGGTCCGCACGACTGACCCAATGCGGCACATACGTCCTCAACTGCATTGTGCTCGAATGTATTAGAAAATTCAAATAAAACATTCTAACAAAAGATAATTATTACTATTGATAGTAGTTTGTGAAAAGCTGTACGATAGACGGCAAAATGCAAATAAATTATATTATTTGTTCAAGAGTAGGTAATTTTATTATTTGCCGTGTACTTACCTCATAGACTGCAAGTTTCCAATTTTCTTTTTAAATAATCATATCAAGCTCGTATCAATTAATAGACTATTCATTTTTTATGAGAAGGTGCTTAGACTTTCTTAATCACCATATACAATTAAACATATTTGTTACAGTTAATCTAGAGTGGATTGACCCATTTGAGCCTCAAATCCTTGCGTAAAGTTTCGCTGTCCAGCTTCTTCCAATCTTTTTTATATTCATCTATAGCATCTATTCGCTTTTGGTCAATTGTCACTTTACGGTTAACCATAAAAGTGCCATTTTCATGTAGGTAGGATCCATTTAAGCTCGCGGTTTTCGGTATGCCATCAGGACACTTTATTGGCGTGACTTTGATCAAATGTTTCACTTGCCATAGTAATACATTCGTTTCTGGTGTGTTCTTTACAATGGCTACGTCACTTTTCTGAAAGTAAATCAACATATGTAGTACAGAAGAGCTCGCGGCAAATCTCACATCTTAAATATAGCTCGCAATTTTTGTTCAACTGGGCAAGTTGATAAAAACATTTTTTGTTTCAAGTTAAATTACAAGAACATTAAGATTCCACAGAGTGTGAATTTGCAATTATTGTGAAGCAACTCACCTTGCCATCGAGATGTAACTGACTCATTACTTCCTTTTCCCACCAGGGTGTTCCTGAGAGTTTCTTAATTCGTTGAACCATGAATAATTTTGTAGGTTCTATTGGAGGGTCGACATGATTTGGAGTTCTAAAATCACGAAGAATAATGGTTCGTGTTGGTCAAATGCTAATAACAACGCAAGTGATTGCACAAAATAATGTTGAAAACATAACCTCTAACTTACTTGGGAAAGTATGTTATCAACCCGTATCTTACACCTGAATCATCTTTATATTTTGGTGCATATCTTCTTGCGTAATGCCGAACGCCTCCTAATAACAGGTTTGTCACGGTTGACATAATTCCTCCGAAATTCAGATAAATTGTTGATCCAAATAGTTTCAGTCTTCACGGGTGCTACAGAAGCAGTCGACGATACAACAGAGAGCTTACACCATGCATCGTCAACTTGCGATCAACCGAAAATCCCCAAGTCGCTCAAGTTAATGCTAGTTAATGAGGCTTCTCTCTGGTTAATGCACATAGGGACTTTGGGGGACTCTAGATTAATGCACGAGACTAGCGCCTCTGTTGGCCGAGATACTAACTAACGTCTTGTGTTAAATTTTCGAGGTCCCTTGACGGTAAATGTATGTCGGTAACTCACCAATACTCTGTCGTATTTGGCAGCTCAAAAGCAGTAGATAAGGTAGAGCATATTTACCATAGCAGTGAAATGCTACTGTGGCTGGATTTTCACGGGCATGAAATTAACGCGGCAGCGCCACGCGTGGGCGGAGAAAAGACGCCCATAAAAATGGATACCGATGCAACGGCAAAATGCCGCGTTTCTAAACCCACGTGGTTAGGTCAGTGGATCTCGATTACATTTTTATTCGAAGAATTTGAAAATCTAGAATGGTTAATTGGAAGTGTGAAAAAATGCGAGGTGAAGTAAGATTACGTCGATATAGTGCATCAAGGAATTGATTCAAGTATTGTTCAAAATCGATCAAATTTCGTCTGAAAAAATCCAAAGGGGTTAATCTTCCTTTGCTTGCGTCTTCCGCCTCAGAATCGTTTCTGCAGGAGTCTTCTTCCACTAATTGGACCCTCAGGTATGACTGAATCTTCAGACAACGTATTTTATTCGGTTGAAAATCGCCAGAAAATTTCAACTGACGCCTGATGCAGTGTGTAACGGCAATTTTTCGAACATCAGATCGCGTTGTGCGCAGCTCGTATGTCATTTCCAACCGGTCGAGAATTGCTGCCGGACGCAGCGCGATGTTAGTCGCTTCTGAACAGCCGTAGTGAAGATACGCAAGTCGTAAATCGCAAATTCAGATTACCATATACAGGATTAAACTGTTCGGGACATAGCGAAGCACCGATACTTTTTGGTTAAAAGAAAAGACTGTGTAACGTTATTCGATCGGTGTATTCCTACGAAACTTACTATGAATAATATACGAACGGCACCGTGTGGCCCATAAACGAACGGAGTTACTGAAAAAAAATCAATCTGCGACATCGAAGGTGAGTTTTATGTCTCAAATTTTTATCCTTTTGTGTAGCGTCAGCTTATAGCGATTTCGATTCCCGTCTCTGTGCGTCGGGTGTCGTTTGTTATTGTTTGTGCGGTTGATGCTCGGTAAGTGCGTAGTTGCATTAGTCGCAAGCTTAACTCAGGCTGTTTAGGCAGCCGACTACAACACAAAAAGTGGGAATGGGCTCGGGATCTAGTGTAATTATTACGCTGCATAGTCACTAGCGTTTTGCGACAAGAAAATGCCCTGATAATCTTCGGTTGTGGCTTTTTTCCTATCATTCTGAAAACATCAAACCTTGCAGAACGTGACCTTCGTGTGAGTTGCGTCTCGGATTTTGGTTCACGGATCGCGTCTCTCACGTGGATACAAGTTTGTAAAATAAAAATATTGCGTGGTTGATTTTGGCGTTGTTTCTTGTGTAACAACAAACTGTAAGCGATTGCATCTGTTTCCGAATTTCTTTCTGCAGATTGATGATAAAGGATCCTCCATTTTGTAATCCTTTTATTACCGTGAAACAAAAGTTGACGCATCACGGCGTTACTAAAGGTTTCGAAATTTCGAGTGAATCTAAATTGTCAACTGTTATTGATTCCTCAGACAGTACCGTTCATAAATTCGGGATCACTTTTCGAATTTTTGATCAGAAGAAAAAAAAAGATAAATATCTCAGTCAAAAAAAAGCGTAGAGAAATGTTTCATGTCGCATTTGAAAGTAGAAAGAATCAGCTTCACGATAATTTTTTGTCAAATTCAGTACGACCTTTTCAGTACTCGATAGCTGGTGATGTTAAACATGTTGTTTTTTCGCGAATTTCATACTTTCATAAAGTCACGCGTAGCTTTTTAGAAAATAGCAATAGGAATTTTTTCTCAGAAGTACTTTCAAAGCGAGATTCAGCTTTAAATTCGTTTTTTTCAATATTTGCAATTTTCCCGCAAAGTTGTGCAACTTTTTGTACAGTATACAATTTTTGGAAAATCCATCGTAACTGGAGAACTATGGGGTTTAAAATTAAATGGCAAGGGCGAAAAAAGTTGTATTTTTTTACTTTGGACGGCTCGGAATTTTTTCGGAATTGAAATTAAAAAAAATTTTCATGCGAATTCCCAATCGAAATTCCGTAAGTTGTCTTATCGATTCGACTGTTTAATGAGCTACTCGAATTTGAATAAAGAGTTCACAAGTTTTGATGATCACATTTTATTGATCAATAAACAACAATTACAAACAATAGACAACTTACGGAATTTCACCAGGAATGGTCATAAAAAAAAATTCTAATAAATTTCGACCCGTACAAAATAGAATTTAACAACTTTTTTCACCCTTGACATTTGATTTTAAACCCTATAGTTCTGGAATCACAATGGATCTTTCAAAAACTGAACTACTGTACAAAAAGTTGCATAACTGCCGACAAAAATTGCAAACATTAAAAAAAAAACAAAATCAAAGCTGAATTTCGCCCTGCAAGAATGAACGAGGCTAGTGTGTATTTGTATTAGGCGGCCCTGGTCATATATGTTGGAAAACAAAATGCAGAATTTGAACAGGTCGCAATTTTGTGGAAGACTAGAAAACAGGTACACATTTGAGATCATTTGATTATACCTTGGGGCTAGTTTTAATCTGAGAAATTTGTCAGGTAGTTGAAATTAATTGGTATTCAGTCCTTCATTATGTTTACAAAAATAATAGTAATTTTTCAACGTCTTGTATATTAATTTTGCAACACCAATACTAATAAAGTGTTATTGTTTCTTACCTGTTTATAGGGGCATAATCCATTGCAGCACTATCGCACATCGATCTCTGGCAACAAACAAAAAATTACACCACCCGCTATGCAGTAAATAAAACTGAAAGGTATATACTCGATATGATTTTTAATTATCATCTCCTTTTTAATCGTAAATGATTTTAACTGCTCACTAATTTTATGCATTTTTCAATATCCGTGCTTATTTTATTAGCCCTCTATCCTCACGGTAAAAAACCCCAAATTGGGTGTAAATTCGTACCTCTAAATTTTTTCTTATGGGAAATTAGCATTATCTATGAGTTGGGGGTACCTAGTTGAGGTTTTTTTCCGTAAGGGTAGTATTATTTTCTGGAGTTGATTTATAAATAAATCAGAAACCACTGAAATATCATACAAATAACTTATTTTGACATAGACCGTCTGTAATGACGTGAAATCTGATTCAAATACATTATGCAAGTAATATTTTAATATATTCTTATTGCAGTGTTAAACGTGTGTCACCACCATACAACCTGAGATGCTACGAGAACCACTACACGTCAGGTGTGGAGTAGCCAGGAAGAGGTAAGAAAACTTATTTTAATTATTGTTTGGTAAATAATGTGGAATATTTGAAACCTAATTTTTGTCATTGCATAACATGCAGTGAATAAATAGGGAAGTAGATAACAGTCATAATGTATTTGAGAACTAAAAATTCAGTTTGCTAAATTCATTCGAGTTTCCTTTTTCGCTTTTTCAGAGTTAAAGCAGAGACGTCCGAGTAACTTCTCCATTACTCAGCAACGGTGGTGAGTTTGCACGTGTTAGGTTACGGGTATTTCCCTGGAACTCCTTTATCACGTGGCGTGGCGGTAACAATTGTTACACAAATCTTCTAAATATTAGCTGCATGTATAGGCTCATTCGTGATCGTAACGGTGCTTCACTTCAAGTTGGATAATTTTTTTCTGTTGCAGCTGACCTATTTTACCATGGTCACTCAAAGTTAGAAATTTTGCACGTTAATGAAAATAGAATGAGCATCGCGACAGGTTACCATCACTTACTCGACATTCGCGAAAACAAATTGTGTTTAGCTACAGATATAATAATCTATCTTGTTCGAATTTTCGAATGACGTCGTTTAAGTAGTGGATAAACCTGAGGTTTAAATATATTCCATGGATTGATTAATCGATAGCATTTCAAAGTCTGGCAGAACGTAACTTAATAAAATTGCGTGATATATCTTGAATCATTATCAATTTTTTAATATCCAGCAACTATCAAACAACTGCAGGCTTAGCTCATTTAGAAAAGTGCTGATTAGTATTCAGGATGTTTTTAATACATCTTACAAAAGGTTGATGTATCGATAGTCAGCCAGCAATCACTAAAATATTATTTTCGCTGACTACCGTACAAAAACCTTTTGCTTCCCACAGGTAACCAATGAAAAAGTAAGTCACAGTGACCACGGCGCAAATGAGGAAGAATGATGTGTGTTGGAAAGAATGGAGAGTCGTTTAGAGCGAATATAGGTAATCGGGTAGGTAGGTGATCGTTTTGGGATCCGTCGCGGTGTTTAATGTAGATGTGCGTGTGAATCTCTTTTCAATATTTCCGTTGGGTGGTTCCGTTGGGAATTAGGCGAGGGTAGGAAAGTCGCGATGTCCCGCGATGTTACCAACTTTTGTAATCCACAGCGTCAAATGATCACAGTGATTTTCCTCCAGAAATACGTAAGAGACTTGAGTATAAGTCTCCGAACTATTAATGAGATTTAAAATTTTAACGAGGTTCAATTTTCCTTTTTTTGTCACTGCAATCATTTTCCAGTCATTATTCAATTTAATTATTTAGTCATTATCGATAATTATTTCATTCAATTGATCTCTGTGATCGTCTGAATGGGCAAACCGCATCTCTGGACCATCTATCGCGTTCCGTGGTACGCTAGATGGGGATCCAAGAGATGCTGAGCTCGAAGACTTCGCGTCGAAGAGGACCGCCGACCGTCACGCCACACAATGCATGTCCTCCAACCTCCCTCCCGGGCTTGACTCGCATCTGAGAAGAACAATTCGCATCGCAACGTGCCAGATTCAAAAAGAGGCAGATGCGAATTGGGTTTCGACAGAATTTTGCGACAAGTCCTAGATATTAACGGTTTTTTGACAGGTTAATGGATCGCACGTTTTTCCGGTAGATTAATGACAGGTTAATCGGTCGCGCCTTTTTGCGCGTAGATTAATGACTGGTTCATCGGTCGCGCCTTTTTGCGCGTAGATTAATGACTGGTTCATCGGTCGCGCCTTTTTGCGCGTAGATTAACGACAGGTTAATCGGTCGCGCCTTTTTGCGCGTAGATTAATGACAGGTTAATCGGTCGCGCCATTTTGCGCGTAGATTAATGACAGGTTAATCGGGCGCGCCATTTTGCGCGTAGATTAATGACAGGTTAATCAGTCGCGCCATTTTGCGCGTAGATTAATGACAGGTTAATCGGGCGCGCCATTTTGCGCGTAGATCAATGACAGGTTAATCGGTCGCGTAATTTTGCGCGTAGATTAATGACAGGTTAATCGGTCGCGCCCTTTTGCGCGTAGATTAATCACGGGAATCAGACGCGCCTTTTGCGTGATGATTGATAATCAGGGTGGCGACAGACCGGGAAAACCGGGAAAGTCAGGGAATTTCGACTGTTGGGAAAAGTCAAGAAATTATCATGGCCCATACGGAAAAACGCACTATTTTTATACAAAGTTTTCAAACTTCAGTTATGCTTCGTAAATTCAGCTAAGCTAACATTCGGAAATGACATCGTTTGATTTCTAATTCTTCGTGTGAAACGAAGCAATACTAAGTGTTTTTTAAAACGAAATTTATATATTTAAGGTGTACAAGTTCTGGAACTTTTGGTCGTAAAAGTTGCGCAACATTGTTCCCTTGAAAAATCAAGGATAAGTCAAGGAATTATATTTAAGAAAAATTGTCGCTATCCTGATAATGGGAATTAATCGGGCGCGCCTTTCTCGTAACAATTTCGTGAACAGTGTATGAAAAAGTAGAGCGCTCTCGGTGTGTTGAGTCTTCAGCTTTTCAATCAATTTCCTTACTAACAACCTAGTGTTCAAGTTTAAATTGACCGCGCCTTTTGCACGTTGACTTATTACTTTTTGGTTCTGAGAGAAATCGCGTCATTAACAAGCTGGTGGTCAATTCACGGGTATAAAAATCGCGGAGTGATAGTGAAGAATCTTAACGTAAGTATTTAAGAATAGTAGACTGTTTTCGCCAATGTGACGTGTGGCTGGACATAGTTTTTGTCGGTGCACGCACTTTGGTCATTGTGATGATCATAAATTTATCTGTTTTAGTTTATCAAACTGCTTGTCTGTTTCAGCTCATCAAACCTTCTGTCTGTTTCAGCTAATGAAACCTTTTGTCTGTTTCAGCTGGTCAAACCTTTTGTCTATTTCAGCTAATCGAAACTTTTCTCTGTTTCAGCTCATCAAACCTTTTGTCTGTTTCAGCTAATGAAACCTTTTGTCTGTTTCAGCTGGTCAAACCTTTTGTCTATTTCAGCTAATCGAAACTTTTGTCTGTTTTAACTAATCAAACCTTTTGTCTGTTTCAGCTAATCAAACCTTTTGTTTGTTTCAGCTAATGAAACCTTTTGTCTGTTTCAGCTGGTCAAACCTTTTGTCTATTTCAGCTAATCGAAACTTTTGTCTGTTTTAGCTAATCAAACCTTTTGTTTGTTTCAGCTAATCAAACCTTTTGTCTGTTTCAACTAATCGAACTTTTTGTCTGTTTCAGCTAATCGAACCTTTTGTCTGTTTCAGCTAATCAAATCTTTTGTCTGATTCAACTAATCGAACCTTTTTTCTGTTTCAACTGATCGAACTTTTTATCTGTTTCAGCTAGTCAAACTTTTTGCCTTTTTCAGTTGATCAAACTTTGACTTTTTCGATTGAATTCGATCTAATCGAATGAGAATCCAAATCCACGCCTGACGGTGAGTGCAACGGCAATTCAGTAAACATTTGACTGTGTAGCCGCCGGTTGTCAGGCTCTTCCGACCGGTCAAGACGCCTTTACCCATTGAGTTACGCGGTAAGCATTGGGTGAGCTTTCCTCTGTTATGATTATGATCTTTCATTTCCGCCTTCCAGCTGACAATACGCCATCGGCCTGATACATGGTTCTGTCAGTTTTCTCCCACGTAGTCTTCACGTGTCTAAAATGTCTGCAAAATTCAGCGTTAAGAGGCTTTGAACATAATGTTAACTTTGTAATAAGAGAATGAGAAAGAGCATCTACGGCACATATTAAGGGAACATGGATATAGAAACTGAGAAAGTTACCGATCTTGTCTTTCCCGACGGATTGCCAGGTTAGGTTAAAGAACAAACCTATTATGATTTAGTGTCTTTAACCATGTATGAATAATTCTCACGATATTATTGTGTTCGATAAAAATTTCTCAATGCATGCTCGTTGCATACCTAACACATTTTTTTTAATTGTTATCAGTTCGATATTTGTGACAAGAACCATCTGTGTATCAATGTAGAGTAACTACGAACTTAATCATAAGTGGATATAATTTCGTACATATCTTATGTATAACTACAAATTTTTCAAGTATCGTGGAATACTTGTATCGATTGATTTACAATATTGGAAAGAACAAATTAAATTTTGAATTAATGTAAAGATTTGCTTACAGAATCATGGAAGGAAAATCCAGACTTTTACCAGTATTTGTCAAAGATAGGAGGCTTTGACGTGGAACAATTGAGTAAGTTATAAAATTGGGTATCATGATATGAAATGATATCAGTTATCCGATCTGTGTATTTTTAACTGTAACAGCATAGCAGAAATCTAAATACAACATTATTAAAGACATAATTGAAACATTATTATGCATTTGGAGTTCTCTATTACAATAATGTTAATCTATTTCTTATAATTATAGATAAAGAACCTGAGCATTTGACTGATGACAAAAATTCTGTACTGTTGCAAACCCAGGAATTAGCCTTTTCTAACTATAAGACATTCATTCGAACTGCTGAAAGTTCAAGAGAAATATTCAGACAGGTATAAACAAACAAACTTTGACCAGCTCAGCAATGCAAATTATGAGTGTGTAGGCATGCTATTTTTTAAAAATAAGTGTCATAATTAATCATTGTGATGATGATTATTTGATTTTTTATTGAAGTTCAATGAGACTGAAAATCATTTGGACAATCTCATCCAAAAGCTACCAGACTTTGCCAAAAGTTGCCAGTCTTTTTGTGATGCCTCAAAAGATATCAATACACATCGTCGATTGAATGGTCTTACTTTAACTCGCAATGCTGAACTTCTTGAGATACTGGAAATGCCTCAGTTAATGGAGTCGTGTTTAAGAAGTAATCAGTACAACGAAGCCTTAGATTTATCACAATATGCCAGGCAGCTGGGCGCAAAACATGGAGACATTCCCATTATAGCTGTGAGTGATTTCTTTATGAATTCAATAGTTTTTACAAAGAAAGGGCTGTCAAATTGGTCTGATTTATCACTGAATTAATTTTTTTCTCAAGTCCATTGTAGCAGAGATAGAAAATAGTTGGTCAGGAATGGTGAGCCAAGTTGTTGGTTCTCTGAGAGGAGATCTTCCGCTTCCAAGGTGTCTGCAGCTCGTTGGGCTGTTAAGATCGATGGATGCATTCACAGAACCTGAATTACGAGTCAAATTCCTCCAGGCTAGAGATAGCTGGCTGCAAGGATTATTGAATGGGATTTCTAAAGAAGATCGTAAGCATCTTTCAAATGTATTATGACCGTATCTATGTTGTTAATTAAAATATTTACCCTCACGTATATAAATTAATTTATTTTCAGCTAATCAACATTTAATAAAGACAATCGAATTATCAAGGATACATTTATTCAACATAATCACTCAATATCGGGCAATTTTCAATGATGATGATCACTTGACGTCATCTCGAGACATCATCATTAATGAATCTGCGATATTTCATCATTGGCTAGAAGAAAAAGTAAATCCTTTTTTTGCTTCTTGATGGATTCCATCACAAATTACTATTTTGTTATGTATCATTGGTGATTTTTTCATGATTTACAGTCTTTTTAATTTTCAGATATTCCAATTTTTGATTACTCTTGAGCAAGATTTACCCGGGGTGACTTCTATAGACTCAGTTCTTGGGCAGTGCACGTATTTTGGGTTGTCATTCAGTAGAGTAGGTGCAGATTTCACAGCAAGAATGTCTGACATATTCATTAGTGCTATCGGAAACAGATACGAAACAGCTGTGCGTAGAACAACAAGAAAGTTTGAAAAAGACATGGAAACATTTACACTGATCAATAAATTACAACGGGTCGATGTTAAAGCAGAAACATCAGGACGCTCTGTAAGAATTTTAATATTTGTTCTATTTTATTAATTTAATTGAAAACCTAGGAGTCATTCTCGTATTAAATAATCCAAATGTTGTCTTTTTTTAAGAAATACTAATTAATTGAAACCTTAATTCAATATTTTTACAGGAAAATCCTCCAGAACAATTAGTCGAATTTTTTCCCTTGGCTGAATATTGTAATGGATTAATATCAGCTTTCAATGAATTGAGATTGTGTGCTCCAGTTGCTCTAGTTGACAGGTTTACACATCTTTTGCAAGATTCTCTGCAAAGTGTAGCAAAAGCAATGCTTATATTTTACAAACAAGAACAGCAGGTAAATTATTTAACATTATTTTCTATCATGGAATTGAAATACCATCGACAATTTTCAGTTTCCTGTGTTTCGTTCTTTATATCGCTTAATATATACATTTTAAGTCACTCAATGGATACAAGATAAATCAAAATTAATGTTGCAGGCATTCACGGTTGCTGAACGAGACAACATGATCACATTTGCAGAATCATTGAGTGACCACTTAATTCCTTACGTACAGTATTGTATACATGCAATCTTTCCACCAAATCAATGTGCCTCTCACCTAGGCATCACTATAAACCAGTTGCAAAAAGAGGTAAACGGAATTTTGTACTCCTCTTGTTCAACTTTTGCAATGGTTTGAATATTTTGTATGCTTAAATAAGTGAGTGGTTGTTATTATCAATTTTTGGAATTTACAAGTTTTCAAAACTCTTTTTCAGAGTATTACCTATTTGGATCACAAAAGTATCACTCAACCACTAGCCCCGTTATTGCCGGTCAGACTAATTTCAAAAGATTCGATTTTACCTCAAGCGACTGCCACAGAGCCTCTTCTAGATACTTCACAGAAAGAACTCATTTCCAGCAAAGACCATAATGTACTGGAACCTGCTGAAAACGTGTCTAGAGAACCTATAAACACAATTACAATGAATGAGACGGATAAAGATCTCGCATCGAATGTTGAAGTACCAAAAATACAAAGAGATACAGGTTTAGAATGTAAAGAAGCAGTGACGACTGAAAGTAATGATCCAATCGATTGAAATTACATCTGCAAGATTGTATATATAAATGGACACGTTACAAGGGAAAATGTACGTGTGATATCATCATCTGCTACTGCAACGAGGAATGATGTGCTTAGTCAGTAACGATTTACAGTGTCTTAAAGTACTGCATTTTTCTGGAGGAATACAAATAAGGAACCTGGGAATCAAAAGGTAACTTTCAAAGTACCGAAAGAATGATTGAAATTATTATTAAAGTACGTAAATACAAATGATATAACTATGTTATTACGTAATATTTCATGCATCACTACAATTACCATTTCTACTTCTAATCCATATTGAAAAATGGTAAAGATTCTCGACACTTGCAGTATGTACGATATTTTGGTTATAAAAATTTGCAAGTGCTGGTAACTAGTAATTTCGTAATGTGACGCAATTAATACTTGGTAACTAAAATATCTGAATATTTTTCATTATAATATTGTCCGAACATGTACCGTGATAATTACATTTGAGTACGTATATTTCTTGAGTTTGGTAATTGTACTTTGTTATTTCAATTTCTGCCACGCAGTATCCTATAGTAGCAAAGTAAGCACAGTAATAATAGGTAATACTCCAAACTGTTCAGAGCAGAATTATTGAACCTAATTTTTGTATCACAAAGATTTCTTATTCAAGTAATTTAACCAAGGATGTAATGCTGCACATTATTTAAAAATTCTTTATTAATAATATTCGATTATATTTAATCGAGAAAACGCAAGAGATGTAAATGAATTACTATAAGAAAGCACATTCTTTAGAATCATTTATAAAGTCTTCAATGTGGTACTTTAAGAAGTAACCAAATTAATGAAGTATAAGGTAAGTTTTTATACTGCACTTATTCACACGTCGTGCCATGTTTTTCTACATATTTTATTTCGTATCACTTCATTTTCGAGCGCCAATGCTGTCTAAACAATTGAAACATAAACACACATCTCGTTCTAAGTCTCCGTAATCAATCAAGTTTATATTGTCCGTTCGTTTACAAAAAAATTTCACACATGTACACAAGTAATATTTAACGTTTAACGCACATGCAACAATCTGTGCCAAAATTCTACAAGATGAGCCCAATTATTCTGGATTTTTTTACTGTTGCTGTGCCTTGTATACTCTTTTACGAAATCGTTTTATGTTACAGAATGCTTTTCTCACAAATATCTGCCACTTCAAAGTGTCCAACACAAAGCATATAACACTTTTTTTTACATAGACTGACTGATACATAGTTACAATCATCTTCAAACATACATATATTGCAACATCAAAATTTATTTACAATCATTTAACGAGAAATGTATCGATCTTGAAATTTTTATGTATCAAGAAGTCCCGGATCTGGGAGATCTTCATGGATATTCAAGATCGGTATGCTTTTACACAACCACTTATTTCAATCCATTCTTCATCAATTTCTTCAATTATTTCACCACAATCTCTCGAATTTTCTGCAGTTTGACTGTATCCATCAGTTTTCATTCGGGCACTGCCCTCTTCAATCCTGTGCATCAGCCTGCTCTCATCTTTTATTTTTTCTATTACTTCAATTTCTTCCATCAGTTCAATTGTTTCTGGAATTGTTTCAATCAATATGCACTCATCGTCGCTTGAAGCTGTTTCTGAAGGAGCAGTATTGGGCGAATTTGGTTTAGTGGAAATTTGTTTTGACTGGCGCAGCATGTAACTTTGTTTAATCTTTCTCACATCCTGGAGTAGTTTTTCATACTCATCCTCCTCTCGTTTCATCCAGTTGGGTATGGTTGCATTGCGTGTGCGTCGCAAATTAGACATTGCCGCGATTTCTCTTTCATCATTCTCCTTCATCTTTTTACTCAAGTTAGCCATTTGTATCTGCAACTTCCTGACTTTTTCCAATTCTCGCGTGTGCCTCTGCCTTAGCACTTTGAGTTTCATCTCTCTGACATCTTTCAACAACTTTTCATATTCCTCCTTTTCGCGTATTAACCAGGTCGATTTGGGCCCAGTCGGCTTACTCCGTAGTGTCGAACTAGGCAATACAACTTTTTCGTGACTACTTTCTTCGATCTTTTTCTCTAGTTGTGTCAGATGAAATTGTAACCTTGTGATTTTTGACTGTTCCCGTTGTCGTCTCGCCTTCAATTCCTTAAGCCGTTCTCGAAGTTGGTCAGAATCTTGACGGTCTTCAGAATTTGGAGATTGAACTTTGCTGACAGTTGAGTGACTGTACCTGTTGATACAGTATGAATATTATGGAATATCAACTAAAAGTCGTTATAAAATTTTCAACAAATGTTCTAGACAAAAAAAATCAGAACTAAATGTAAATTTTAAAACTGCAATGAAGAGACCATCCTCTCTACTGTATGAAGAGTAGGGTGTTAACCAATTATATGCTGTACTTACATCTGACCTTGAGATGTGATTTTCGACTTTGATTTCACTAGAGTTGGCACACAAGAAGTATTTTTTGGTTTTGACTTATTATTAGTATACTGTTTTACTTTTGGTGTAGAAATTTCATTGGAAATACTGGATATTGTAGACTTGCTTGACGAATTTTCACGGCCTGTGAAGTTCTTTTCGTCAATACTTTGATTAGATTGTTTTGAAATCCACACTTTCTTTTCAAATGTGACATTCTTAGAATGATCTTCATTTTCTTTGTGAGCTGGTAAATAAATAGTTTCAAACTGCATCGGGTTTAAAGTGACTTGAACATCGGAAAGTTTTTTATATACGATTATCTTAAGTAAAGGTTTCTCACTGCTTAACTCAGTGGTGGAAACTTCCTCGTTTGGTTTCGATAAAATCTTTCTTAACTTGGAATCTATTCCAAATTTCATTTCAGTCTCAATTGATTCACAGTGTTTTGCATGTACTAGTGCCACAGGCACAGCAGGCTTTCGTTTTAACAATGTTACCTTACTTCGGTGCGGTTCACTTTCATGAGTTATTTCTTCAGATATTTGTGATTCATTTATTTGTAGTAACGTAGTGGCAGGTTTCACTTGTACTGTGTTTTGACTCTGTGTCTTTACTTGATGATCAATTCCTTTGTTACCAGGCATTTTTCTCTCACAGGGAAATATCGTAGGTACAGCATTAGGCAACAAATGAGGATTTTTTTTGTTCAGGTGCCAATCAATATAATTCCTTTGAAAGTGTTCGCTGCATATCTGACTAGTTTCCGATAGCTTGAATCCTGTATTGTTAATTTGTAGCAACCATCTGTTGAGTAATGATGTGTTATGCAGAGGGAATCTGAAAATTGCATATACGAAGATAGGCAAACATAAACAAATGGTTATGAATAATCTTACAGAAATCTAACTTGAAAATTGAGAAGATTTAGGGATTAACAATACTGTTGGTTATACTCAAAGCACAGAAGAAATAAGAGGAAAAAAAAGAAACCTTCGAGACTCATTGTCAAGCAAATTCAACAATGAAAGCAGTTTCAAGCACTGTGTAGTCATGCAATTATACATGTTAGGATACAAAATTTAGAATATTTTAGGCTACAGTTGATTCATCATGGCTTTGCAATAATTTAACAGCGACTGAGGATGCGAAATTTGAAAAGTTATCAAGCTTTTAATTTATCAATTGTTATTTTTTGAGATGAGTTGCGTAGTTGAAATGAGTACATGCTTAAAGAGTAAAAAACATTTAAATGTACACGTACTTAAAATATCCGATACGCTTGTTATTAGTTTCTTTATAACTATCACAACCCGTGATGCAACAGCTTTGCATTTTTTGCATTAAAAATATTTTCAATTTGGGCTTACGGAAAGTTTATTTTCTGGAGCACTGAAACTCGGAGAACGCATCAAACGGTGAACCTAACCTCTCGTGTCTTGTGCTTTGACGTTAAAAATTCAATCAGCAGTCAGAAATCGACTTTCGAGCTTCGATTGCACAACCTTGGTCGAACATGGTCGGTAATTTGACGAGTCTGGAAATTCGCGAGTGACATTTTTTGAAATTTGATCAAGTCGGAGAAACACCGCGTTCGTTTTCATTCAAACTGTGACCTGTCGAAAACTGACTTACATAATATTACCATGGACACGCAATCGAGAAAGAAGAAAAGACGAGAAAAATCAGGGAATCCAGGCCAGCTGGATTTTATAATATCCGAACCTCTCGAAGTGAAGAAAAACGAATTATATCTGTTTGCTTGTGAGGTATCATATTTCCAAAATGTTCTTTCGACGCATCGAAGTTTGCGTACATTGGTGATAATTGGGCAACCCGGCATCACGTCCCTGAACGGTATCTCGAACCTTATAAATCTTCAAGAATTATGGGTGGTAGAATGCCTTGTACAGGTAAAGCAGATTAAAGCTAGGTCCATGTTTTCCTTTTCCATCAATTTTAACAATAAGTAGGATCGATGAGAGACTTGATTCATTTAGTATTCATTGAGGGGGTATTCGATTGTTACAGACGCTCGTTTTTGATCTCATTTTCGGGTAGATTTTAAAAAACCATTGACCTTACTGGGCCGGTATTTTGCATACATGTTTATTCAGGTCCAAAGTGACTCCACAAATTTTCATAAAATATTTTATTAACAATTATAAAAGTTACAGGTAGAGGCGTAGATTATGTTACTAGATGTAGTTCAACGAGGTTGAAGTTAGTAACGTTACCCTAACGAAACATTGGGGAGAAAGCACTATTTTACTATTCTTACAATGGCTTTGAAAAAACTAAGTTTGTAAAATATGAGTATGTTTTGTTTCGTTGCGCTTTGCTGGGTTCTAAACGATTCTAAAATCGCAAAATAATGGATTTTCCTCAACATGAATTGTAACGATAACGTTACTACTTGTGTGTTAAAAATTTCAAATCGGTCCACCTGGGAGCTTCTGAGAATAAATATGTGCACGATTCAAAAAATATTGTTTTGTGAGAACAACTCTCATAACTTTAGAAATTTTGCGAATTTAATCTTAATCTGCATATTTTTACGATCCTGTACTATGAGAACAAGAAATTTTTAAAAATCTATTTTTTTCCGACTATAGTAAAATAATAGTAATACCCTCTTAATTCTTCAGGATATCTCAGACCTCCAAAGATGTTGCAAGTTGGTAAAGTTGTATTTGTACTCGAACAGTATCAGCGAAATACCGAACATGTTGAACAGTACGGAATTGAAATTGTTATCGCTATCTGGAAATAACATTTCTCATCTCGAGGTGAATTATAAATAGTCCTCCAACCGGTTGCAGCTCGAAGTTAGAATTTAAAAACTGATGCGTAATTGTGTCTTTAGAATTTTTACAGTATGCCAAAGCTACAAGAACTGTACTTGGCAAATAATAAAATAAAAAAGATTGGGGATAGCTTTCTGCAAAATCCGCGTTTGTCCTTCATAAATTTAGCTGGAAATACTTTATATCAGTTACAGGTATAACATCCATCCCCGTAAACATTGGATTATTTTGGTGGAAGGTATCGCAATCAATTGTGAAATAATTTTTATTCCATCTTGCTGAAACAGGACGTTCAAAATCTTTCCTTCCTCCCGGGTCTGCAGTCCGTCATTTTTGCTGATCCAATGTACGGCGAGTGTCCTATAGTCTCGTTGTCCATCTACCGATATTTTGTTATAAACTATCTTCCTACCTTGAATGAATTGGATCACTACCCGATCACCAGCGAGGAACGTTCTTACGTAACGGAATTTTTCAAGTACCCACATTTTATAGATTTCATTTCATAAATCCGACGTTTGGTATTAGATCAGTACACATTGAAAATATTGTTGCGTAAGATTTTAATTTTGTACAGATTATTGTTAGGCTTCATCCTCAGGTGCATTATACCAGTATGTTCCTCTCGTTTCCCGCAATAATAGTTACAGTTCATTCTGCAGGAGTAAAATGATGTTTTATAACGTGCTGTGGCACAAGTATTTGGACAATTTTACAAAGTCTGTTAAGGAACATTTCACGGAGAGCAGGCAGAGAATCCGAGAGTATCGAGAAGATATTTACATGGCTAAGCTGGGACAGCTACGGGTTGGGTCTTACAAGTTGAACACATCATGAAAATCTTGGAAATAATATTTTTAAAAATATCTGACATTTCATAATTTACTGTCACAATAGATCAATACAAATAACCGGGTTGCCATGATATCAGGAGAATTGTTATTCCATGAGATTTTGCAACAGATATACTCTCATGTTGACGCCTATGACGCTTTAGAAGAGCAATGGATAAAGAATGGCAAAATTAACTTTGAAGTATGAGCCAAACTGTATTCCTTTTATATGTGTGCATGATACTAGTAGTGGCATTTTAACGAAACAGACCATGATGTATAGCAGAATTAGTAGCCCTTCAGGTGTTTTTAGGTGCTAGTTAAAGGAGTTACCAAACGGTTCTTCACATGGTGCTCAGTTCGTATCACTACGGTTTTCAGTCCCCTTTCTGTAGCGTCTTCCACAAACTTGATATTTCAAACTCTAAAAAGAAGGAGAATTTTCCGGAATTTTTACTGTATTTTTGAATGGGTTGTAGTTTCCTGATGGCCTTGGGATTCACAACGCAAGCTTTTTCTCTTGCGAGACTACGATATTATAGCTTTTGTTGAAACCGGTTCAAATTTGGGCAAAAATCAAAAGGGAGAGGTAGGCGAGCCAGGAATACTCTACCACTATAAGATCGCATTAGCTACTAGCAATATAAAAATGAAATAATACTTCAAACAAAAAAATAAATCCTCCAATTTTTGATCAAGATACGTAATTACCAACCAATGAGCACTCAATTATGTTATAACTCATTGTCGGGTTTTCGATATCGCCCTGCTATTATTATTGACGTATATTCCACTTGGAACAGCTTCTCATTTTATCAGACTATATTTGTGTGTGGTCAGATGTTGCAGCGACAATTGAGCATAACAGTCCATCATTGTGGCACTATGAACTTCATCCAGTATATGCAAGGTGCAAGAAATGCACTTGTTCAAATATGTCAGGATATATGCAATGATTCGCTTTGTCCCACTGCGAAACAGTAAGTACAGTATAATCGGTAAAACTGGCAACGAAAGGCAACGTCAATTAATTGGAACATAAATACTCACAGTACTAAAAATGCTATAAGGAAGAGTTCAAATCTATTTCAATAATTGAATTGATTATGGTCACAATGGCTTTGGCAATTTCAGGGATCTAGGAATAACAGGTGTCCACGTTCATTGTGTGACAAAAGTTGTTAATAACGAAACCGACACATTGCGCTTGTATAATTACTTGAATGAAAGTAGGACGGATGAGGAACGGTCGGACTCTGTCTTTACATTTTTAGTGAAACCTGTCGAAGTTGTGGGGCTTGAAAAGTGGCCTTTCGATGTCTTTGAACAAGAGTTCTTTGATGAGGTAACTCGTCAACTTTTCGTACTATACGACAGTTGTCGGATGTGTGTAATAAGGATTGGCTGTTTGATGATTGTAAGGCACGGCATTTGGTGTTCGCAAATGTAACGTATCGTATACAAAATTGAAAAGAATCATTTTTACTTGGTAGAGAGAAATAATAACCAGCGATTGTCTTGCCGCTGCTGATGCTGAATGGGTAGCCAGAATTTCTTCAAAGCAAAAGTCTTCAATTCTGCCATTATATTCATCCAATGAACACCGAATAGCAATACTCGTTCAGCTTCCACTCTCTGTGCTGACGACGAAGTAATAGTTCAACTTTCATTCATGCTCACTGCATTTAGCCCATATTACAATACCAGACGGGAAGTCTATACGATTGTTATTAATGTGCCGTTTGCTAAATATTCTGTAAGGGTCGAAAAACAGGACAATTATCACAGGATGCATTTGGGCTTTAACGAGAATACTTGTCGGTGTCTGTCCATTGTAAATCCCGAACACGCGAAGCCTGTTTTTGCCGTGGAGTATGAATATATCTTCGAGGTATTCTTGTTCGAGTACATTGTCTTTGCTATTAGCATTCAACTGTTATATTGCACAGTAATTTTCACTCGTTCGAGATATTGCTTACATATTTCCTTCTCGCATAGAATGGGTCTGAAAAGGATACATCCAAGAAACCTCGCAGTCAAGTGACTCAATCAAATCCATCGAATACTTGGCCAAATTTAGACTTTGAAAATTTACCCAAGTGTTTGAGTTTGACGGAACTTGAGGTTTACGAACTGCAAATAATTGATCTCTGTGGTCGCGGTATCAACAAACTGGGCGCTATGATTGATTTGCCAAATTTGAGAGAACTAAATCTCAGTTACAACAAACTAACTGCGATGCCAGACTCGTCTATGTTGAAACATGTCAGAAAATTAGACGTCAGTTTTAATGAAATTCAATCATTTGAAATGGACACATGTCTACCACTGTTGGAAAGCTTGAACGCTGCATGGAACAATGTTTCCGGATTTATCGAGTCCTTGGAATCTCTTAAAACTATCACTCCAAACTTGATTATGCTCAATGTCAAGCACAACCCATTTAAAGATGTTATCAAGACAGAAGCCACGTCTTCACTAGCGCAGGCCGCTATGCCGTCATTAAAGTGTTTCAACGGAGAGATATTTTGTCATACTCTTCATGCAGAATATGCCAATCAACATCCTTGGATAATCGATCATTTTGAAATGGCAGACTTGGACAAGTCGAGAGCCATTAAGAATAATCTGGCGCGTGTCATTTCAGAACCTAATAAACGTTTGACCTCGCCGTTGCTAATTAATGACACACAATTGGAAAACGTTCAATACGCCAACTTGGTGGACAATCAATTGAGTAGCGTGGAATTCATTGCAGAATTTCAACAGCTGAAAGAGATTTATTTGGCGAATAATCTGTTGACAAAAATTTTACTCCACAAGTGTGCAAATAATTTGACTAAGCTTAGTCTCTGCTGCAACTTTGTCGTGAAAATGGATGGGATAATACAGGAAAATCTTCCAGTTCTGAAATACCTTGACTTGTCCAATAACCTGATTACGTCATTGATTTCAATGGGTGTTTTTCACACTTTGACCGAATTTTATTGCTCTCATAATAATATCAGTACACTTTCCGAAGTATGTAATCTGAAGAATTGGACTGGGCTAAAAATTGTAGACATATCAAGTAATCCAATTGATTCCACGGGTTTGTGCAAGAAGTTTATAATATTCCACATATCCAAGGTCGAAGTAAGATAATTAACACTTGATGGTTTCTCCGTAAAAAATCTGCTATTCAAATTGACTGTTCGAGATCGGCTCTGATTATTTTCATTGTATTACGGTATTTACAGAGTCATTACAACGCAGTTACAATATTGATATTATAACACCGCATGCATACTTTTTCCCATTTTTAAAATTGTCAGCTTTTTACGTTCGCTAGTCTGCGAATTTGCATTATTACCTCTGTAGGGTGAAATTCTTGCCATCATATTTCAGTTGCTATCTGCCGCATTTAAAAGTTTACGCAACAGAATTCTTCCGAAACGCTTATAGTTGATTTGTGGAATTCTTAAGAGATTAACTCTTAATTCTTCATGATTAGTATGTTGGTGGTGAGTGTGTGACCAGTTCGGATCTATCAGAAGCGAATCAAACATTTGGGGGTTCTTTGGACAAGGACACGATTGTGAACATGCCCAATGTCGGTAATCTGCAAAATCTCAAGCAGCTCAGCATCACTAACTGTGCGATAAAAAAAGTATTTGAGATAACTTCCGAACGCTTAGAAAATTATGTATCAATTGTGTGGTCGAAAGAAGTCTTGGATTCTCTGAAATTTCTCTAACCGATGGTGGTTGCAGGTGAATCTGACGGAGGAAGTCCTACCCAATCTTGAGAGTTTGGATCTTCGACAGAACCAAATCACAACTTTGTGGGGTCTCCATAGTCTGATAAAGTTGCAAACATTAAGTCTGAGCCACAATCAAGTTGGGAAATCGATGACTATTTGTCAGAAAGATACTGTCATGCCCAAACTTTTATTCCCCAATTTGATTACTCTGTTCTTAGATCACAATGACATTCGATCTCTGGCGGGATTTAATTTTGAAAACATGCCGATGCTAAAATATCTCTTCTTGCAACACAACGAGTTGCAGGACATCAATGGTACCGAAAATGATAATTCATGATTTCGGTGTATCCTTCGTGTTCGATCAAGACGAAATATATTTTTTTTTGACATACCCATCTAACTTTAATACAAATTATATGACAGGAGTGCAAAGCTGTGTGGGATTGGAAACTTTGGTGGTGGATCATAACAAAATTCAAGTGATTACGGAGGAAGATTTTCATTCGGACAATAATATCAGATCATTTTTCTCAGAGTACAATAAAATAAAGTTTCTGAACTTTGTCAGACGTCTTACAAAAATTGAAAAGCTATTTGTCTCTAACAACAAAGTGTCTGTGCGTAACGATCAATTTAATAATTCTTCAATACTTGGACATCCCGACTTCCCATCTGTCTATACTTATCTAATAGTTTCTGAATTTTTACGTAGGACAAAGATCAGATCAAGAACTTAGGCACATTGAAACGTCTGAAGGAAATCACAATACTCGGAAATCCTCTTTGCAAAAGGACAAATCATTATAAGCTCGCTTTGCAAGCTCTCGTCACTTTGAGGCGTATCGATGGTCACTCAGTAATTCCGAAAGACTATTTAGATGATTAATAGCGTAGTTTAATTATTATTCCAATAACATTTGTACGATATTCTGTGTGTGTAACAGTTAGCATTGTTAATCACACATCGGTATTTAACAATGCCATATAAATACTATCGACGTACTAAATGGTTTGGTTTCTGAACAGCTTTTTAAAATTTCTGTATGGTGAAATAATCGTATTCAATGGATATACTTTGATTTTCTGAACAAAAATATGTCATAATATGGTCACTGAAGATATCAGACACCTTGCTAAATACGTCAGCAAGTACACGTAAATTTCGTAGGCCAGGCGTAGAAAATCCCATTAGAACGACCGTCTTTAATAGTCCTTCGTGTAGTCCGTTAAGGGATACCATAGTATTGCACTAACTGCGGCTTGGGCTTTCGTAGTAGTCATAATATGTGACATTTTACTCGGTTGGTAACGACTGATTAGAACATTCGTTTGAAGTTTACTTACCAACAAGGAAATACACGTACACTGTTCCACATCCAAATGGGGGAATCGAAAAATCGGAGCTCATAACGCCTCCAAAAACAATAACGGAGTTCATCTTTGAGAGCTGTAGAATCAAGACCTCGTGAGAAATCGTCTGGCATGCACACTCGCATTGTATTGATCGGGTGATTATCGAATTGAAATATTTCACAAGTAACATCGCTGTTGATACGTCACATACAATGCAAAGCAATCGATGGACAGGATTTCTTCTGGTTGCAATCACCGTTATTGTTGGTAAGTTTACGACCATCTGTAACGTATCGTTTAACCTGCTAGAGAAAGCTCTTAAGATTCTGAAAAACTTATTACGCGTAGTTGCAAATAAATCATCCGTCATAATATTACATACAAAAAATACGCTATTTTCATACTGAATTGACATTCGCCCAATTAATACCGTATAATAAATAGACGGCGAGTAGACCGACTATTTTTACCCTGGCATCCGAGTTGGAATTACGACTCCATTTAGGGCACGGTATAAAGGTTATCTTTTATCTGCAAACATAATATTACTAAAAATAATATCACATGCAGATAAGGATAATTATCCATGCAAACTACATGGAAGGATGAAGAGACATTTCAGCCGTTTTTAAATCAAATTTTCACTTACTTAAAGTTTATAAAAATTTATTGGTAATTTTGTAATTATCAATATTTCAATAATTATTTGAATACAGACATTTATGCTGTTTTATACTAGAAAACTCTTTTGTTCTGCATGGTAAAAATAGTTACACATACACGCTCACACGCGCACGCGTGTATATATATATATATATATATATATATATATATATATATATATATATATATATATTAAATATTTTTAAAACAAACGTTCAACTTCTGAAAATAATATTAAAGTATAAATATTATACATTAGAAAAATAATAATATTTTGAACTGAAAAAATAATTCTAGTCATATACTGCTTTTACGCAATATATTCGGACTTTTTCCTTTACTTTTTCTGCGAGATCCTACTTCTCTCCAAATTTCATGACTCTAGGTTAACGGGAAGTACCCTATAGGTTTTGATTAGTGAGTTTGCGAGTATCAAAATATGTGATATAAACGGCCATATCTTTTGATTGCGTTGACTTAGAAGCTTGAATTTTTTACACTTCAAAGGGACTTTGAACCTTGGTATTTGATGTTAATTTCCACTTGATCCCTCTACCCGTTCCTAAGAAAAGGGTCTTGACAGACGGACAACAAAGTGATCCTATAAGGGTTCCGTTGTTTCTTTTGAGTTACGGAACCTTGAAAACTAATGATATAAAAGAAATTAATGAAATGGGTCTGTAGTTGGACATTTTACGCTTTTCCTTAGCTTTATGCAGAGGCTTTACATCAGTTCGTTTTAGAGCATCAAACCAAATGGATCTTTTATGATATTAAATACTTCAGATTCATTGGTTGGTTTCAGAAATATCGTATGAGGGTTGATTGGTGGTAGTTTTAATTCAAGGTTAGTTGGTTGGAGAGTTTTATTACTAAGCTCACTACCAATAGTACTAAAATATGTATTCAAATAGTTGGAGATTTTGATAGGATAATTTATTTTTTTATTATTATTTTCTCCCTTTTTTGCATTTTTGTCAATTTTATCATTAATAAATAACCATAGATTTTTGGAATTATTAATATTCATCTCAACTTGCTGTTTATCGTACATGGATTTGGCTTCTTTTATCACCTTATCAACAATCTTAGCGTATGTCTTATATTCAGTTTTAAATTGAAGTTTATTTGGCTCCGTTTTCCAAATTGCATAAAGAGACTATTTTTTATCACTAGATTTCAAAATGCCTTTCGATATTGAACGAGTACTAGGAACAGATTTACATTGTTTTTTAATATTTAACTTTACCAAATTAGTACAGTTAGTTATTAGTCTAATAAGCGATTTAGTGGCTGTGTCAGGGTCTTGTATTGACAATATACATAATATAGAACATTGATTTCTTGACTCAAAATTTCTCAATCAGACATGAAATGCAAACACCTACATCATCTTCAGCGAGTTTTAAATTCTTTTTCGCCTATACCGAACTCGCTTACGAAGATGGCAATTAGCTTCAGAAAAATGCTGTCTATAAAGCATAGATAAAAAAGGCAAAAAAAAGTTCTGAGGAAATTCCGGTATTCGAATCATTCTGTTTATTTTTTGAGCAGCTTCACACAATGTAAGTTTTATAGCTTGTTATTGTACCGTGCCAAATATATAAGAGAATATTTTAAGTCTGTTGTAGATTAAAGTCTGCTGCAACTTCCTATAATAAAACGAAGCATTTAATCATTGAATTATCAAGTTCAAAGGGCAATCCAACGTCCCTCATCATCAGTTATCGCGCTGACAGTCTTAAACTTGTCCAATAACTTGAGAACATAAAATTGAGAATTCATTCATCATTTATGCCGAGCATTAGGTGTATAGTTGACATTGACGGACTTCCCTGGTTTTAAGTTCATGATCCCAATTCCGATTCCTACACCATTCATGATCCACCGTCATGTTCATGTTTCATTTGGTTGATGTGAACAGTAATGCTACGAACAAAAAATGTGCAGCGAATGTACTATCTATTCACCAATTGAAATATACCTTACACGTACCTACTATTCCATTCGAGTAAGCCTACAACCCATTGGCGAAATCACGACAACTTGCGAAATCAAGAACCTTAGGACACTTCGAAGCGAAGGAGACTAAGTTACTTGAAGTATAGTTAGTAAAGATTTGAATTGTTTAACGGTATATTAATCTTGATCCTCAGGTTGCATGGGGAAAAAACAAAACAAGGTCACCAACTCGGAACTGAAGCAGTTGACGGAAGAACTTTTTGGATATGAAGATCAGATCTTTCGATCTCGCGTTGAGACCAATTTTCAGGGCCAGTTGACGGGGAGGAGATTCAGAGACGTTGCGCCCCAACCGTAAGCCAATTATGGCTCACCTAATCCATAAAATCCAGATATAGATATAATAATAATCGCAGATACTGAATGTTCTTGAGAACAGGTTGTAAAAATATTTCTGTTATTATGACGTGGCGATTAGCGCTCTAGCTCTGAAAATCTTGTAGTAATACTGGAATCATTTTCACGCTAGATGACGGATACCCAAAGATATGTATATGATTTTGGCATACAGGTTTTTAGCCGTGGATGACGAGATTTTTGAAAATCCAGTTGTAAAACGCCTTCGCAAGTTGTTCGACAATTACGAAATGGATACGAATCAAAAGGAGAACGTAACCCTAGAGGAAAAAGAGGAAGAAGAAAGACTTCTGGACGCTTTACTCGAGACTAACTCGATTAATCGTGTCATCAATTTCTGTTCCGACCATGGCCTTGTTGGGAAAGGCAATCGCACACACAGAGAAATACTTAGGCATGTTTGGTTCCAACAGTACCCAAGGCATCAAAATATCGATGTAGCTACAAGCTCAGCGTTCGAGCATATTTTTCTCGGAGAATTGAAACGTGGTAGAAAATTAACAGGTCTACACAATTGGGTATCTTTCAACAATGCCGAGAGGTCTGGTGACATTGATTACTGGGGATACAGATTGAAGAATTCATTAGGAAATGTGAGTTGAACTATGATTTTAAGACATACGTCGTTGAACTAAGTACGTTGTAAGTGTGGAAACGCTAGCTAACAACTTTACTGCACTTTATATCAAATCTAACACGAAGTGAGAAGTGTGAATTCTAAACGCGGAATGCTTCAATGTTCGAATCCTAAACCAGAAAGTGTAGAGTTAACACTCGTATCAATGATTCTCACGTGTGCATTGTTTTGCAATGAGCGTTTCTTTAATAACTTATGTTTTCGGTGAATAACTAATAATCATATTATATCATAAAGTGACGGTCGATGTAAATCAACATCGGTGATACCGATTTGTAATTATTGTGAAATCGGTAGACGGTGTTTTTTATTTTCGTGAACAAGCATTTTTTTTTTGTGTACTCTGGTTAAACAGACTTCTGGTATGACAAGCCGTGCGAATCGGTAAAGTCTCCGATGACAATCACGAATTCATTTACCGCGCGATGAAGATTCTAATTACACAAGTTTTAGCTTAAGTGTTGCTAGGGTCAATACGTATTACCGTAATTGAGGTTTTAAAAATGTCAGGGATTTTTACTATCGGAAGGTCTTACGGCCTCCGTAAAAAATGCATGAGCTACTTTAATTGTAAGCCGACTATCTTACGGTTCTCATTTGTAGCGCCAGAGTAACAGAAATTCCAAACCATTTCACTTATGTTTCCTCTGACATACATATTATACTAATGTTAAAAATAATTTTATTTCAGACCACCATTCCCGCCGTCGTAGATGTGGCGTACCGTTACGTTGGACATGTGTCGTCGACGATATTTTTCATCGGAACTTCGCCCGAGTTGGAAATGACCTTGTTTACACTTTGCTATTTTGCAAGACCTAACAAATATTGCCATATATCGATGAACGGAACCGATTTCGGAATCAAAACTTACGTTACGAACCATCGTGGTCGTCACGCTCATTTAGCTACAGCATTTCCGCAATATTAATCTTATCCTCAAAGGGTCACGTTTCATCTTAAAAACAGATTCAAAACCCGCCGGGTGAAATCCAGTCTTTCGAATATCGCATCATTTTAAACACTAAATGACAGTGCGAGGATGATGTTGATATCTAATTATGTGTTTTCAAATGAAAAAAAGTGATCCAATTATTTACCGTACGTGTTTAACTTTAACAATTTATACTCGGAACGAGTTTTATGGAATAATAAAGGCATTGATGTTTTATCGATAACTCACGAAACGTGGTTGTCAGTACTTTTTTTTAATTGAAAAAATATATTTACGAGTCCACTACAGTTAGTACTGTCTGTATTTCGGGGCACAATTCTTATGAGGACATGTGTAACACTACAGGTGTACATTTCGTAATATTTACAAGATTGTAGACAGCCTGTCGGTTGCTGTTCGGTAAATTATCAATATTTACAATTATCCGCCTATACAATATCTTTCTGCGGAGTCATTAACATTGTTATTTTTCTTACGTTCCCCTTTAATCGCATGCAAACCGCGATCGCACAGCCCACCACGTATCGCATTCGGGAGAACTTTATTATTTCTCTTTTTGCCTGTATGTGAAATCGTTTGCAAGAACGTATTGAATGCATTGGGACGTTAATGACACAGAGAGTTCAAATTATATCCTCCCCATGCGTCTTCATAATACATCATGCTTCTTTATCGAGCATAACACTAATTTCACAATTGGAATTCATGAACATTGTTATTCCAAAAAGTTTATTGACCGAAATGGGGGTTAAAGAAGCTGAGAATAGTTATTTCACGAGGGATGCTATAAAAAGTGACAGTTTTTATCCCGTTACAAGAATGCAAGTGTAGGAACTTGCTAAACCTATGAGATTCTGAAACTTATTAATACCATCAACACCTTCAATAATATTTTCATGTTTTTGGTATTATCGTGTCAATTAACTTGGAGAATCACAGTCTCCTCCAAAATGACTCGAGATAATAATTTTATCGAACAGTACAAGATATGTGAAAACATAATACAGTTGGCAAAAATAATAAACGATACAAAAGTTTCGCTCAATTCCGAAAATAATTATAATGGTGTAATCGCTTGTCTGCAACAGAAAAACATAGATGTAGAAATTCACAAGGTGGGTGGGTATGTTTTGTTGTTCACAGAAAGTTTATAAGTTGCTGAAGCGCTGCGAGAGAGTCTAAGCGTGTCCTTTATCTAGCCGTTTGCCCCTCCTAACAATGGTAACCATTGAATTCATTCTTTTCGCGAGTCATCGAATTACGATTAACCGATCACGTCTAAAAAGAATATAAAAAATTTCTTCTCAAATCGCTTCCATGTGATTGGCTGATTTTATTTCAAGTTTAAACGCAAACATGTTAAGAACACGCTGTTCACTCATCAGTCACGCTGTTCTCGAATTACAGTTATATAACGTAATAAAGATACGTGAGATACGAATCTAAATTTTAATTTACACCTTTACGGGACTTTATGACTTCTCGTTGCTATTTTCCGTATACTAGGTGCATCTACCGCCTCGATTTATCGAAGGTCAACTAATCTTCAACTCCGGATTATTTACAACATAATATTTATAGACAGTACCACCACCGCTCCACGTCATCCCGCAATCACATACACATATATATATATATTAATTAATTAATTTTTTCTCCACCGCATCACCTGATCGTTGAGCTATGCATGTTTACACGTCAAAGCTGAAGACATCGTGATCTACTATCGTTTCATAGTACTAATTATTTCGCAACGTGCGCATGATCATTTGCTCGTTGATCACGGATTATACATATACATGTGAAAAATCGTTCGGACATTTTTTCAACATACCTTTGTCACACTGCGTGTTAGTTAATCGTAAGAGTCGATGTACGTGAAAACTTAAGCGGCCGTCTTGTATAGCAAAAACATGTAGAATGTGTAGATGCTGTAATGTGAATCGGTATGGAGTGACCTTGACATCGGCGCAAGTCTTAAGACAAGCAAGTACTACGCTGCTTTCTTTTTTTTTTTTTTTCTTGTTGTCTTTCTTTTGAGAAAGTGGTTTTAACCCATCGTTTCTAATGGATATGAGATTACTTCAGATTACTTCGTTTTACCACCACCGATCTTGACGTATAACTTATTACACTGAGTATTTTGAAATTTTTCATTCTTCGTGAAGTCGCAATATATAGAAAATTTCAAGGCTACTCATATGGTAAATTCATATATTATCGCCAGGTTAATAATAGGATTAGTTGCTTTTAGTGATGCTGCGTCAAACTTTGAAAAAATCTCACGATCACATGAACATCGGGAGGAAAGATTTTTTTCGTTTTGTCGAAATAAAAAAAAAAAAAATCGGGTATGTATTATCTTGCGAATGAAATCATTAGCGGGAATGGTATATTCCATCGAGGATTTATCTCATTTGATTACCCACGTACTGATATAATGTAGAACAAAATTAATTTATGATTATATATATTTTGAGACAGCACACTTTTAGGTATAATTTTGATAACACTCATGGAAAACTTACTCTTTATTATGTATACACCGTCTTGTTTTATCTCTGTTTACATTTGCACACACGTGTATATATTATATATATATCCATTTATTAATCTGTATTTCGTTATACGTATACCTATATTATATATACATGTGTACAGTACATACATCAATTTGAAGGCATGTTTGAATTTTACATGCGGATAATCCCTCGACTGTATATATATATTTCCATATATATATATATATATGAAATGTGCGGAAGTACTCAACAAGTTGCCGCAACCAAATTCGTAGGTCAGTGCTTTTTATTTTTTGCATATTATAGAAGATTCGATATCGGTGAAAAACCAGTAAAATTAATTTTCGTTGCTTAAGGACGTAGTCTGGAAGTAGTTTCAGGTCACTGCAGATCGCATATTCGCTTATTTTTAGAAGTTTTGTACCGTAAGGTAATTTGCATTTTGTTGGTGGCAATCGTGTGACCGGAATAACTAGTATTTCAGGTTCGATAATGAATTGCATTATGTAGTAGTGTGAGTTCCAAAAGTAATATATCGTTCAATGAGTAAGTGAAGACCTCATTTTCTATTCGAATCGAAAATGCCAGAAGGTTTATTCTTGTTTAAGGTCATATAGTACTCTTACCCTTACCGACCGAGCAAACCCACCTTTTTTATTCTTATATTGAAGAAACAAACGAGCGAAATTGGTAGGCCGTGTGCCCAGCTGATCGTGAGAGCGTCTCCTGTTGAAGAAATAATTGTAATTATTGTATTGTATGGCTCATTTTACTCCTCATTCTTTCCGGAATGGCGGAAAGTACCACAGCTCTGCACTTTTTGGCCCCTGAAATGCGGGAAATGAGGGAATAGTAACACGTGTCAAAAAGCCAGACATATTTTTTTGACTACTTTTGGGATATGAATAATTTTCCTGAATTCATCGAAAAAAGAGCAAAGCACCGTCGAAATTTTTACCCTTTTCGTCCGTTTGTTTATTTAACATATGAAGAGAAATGAAGTAGAATTGTTTGAAGTGTACGCGCCTTTTTTAGCGACTCAGTGAGAAACAGAATTCCCTATGCATTTACTCACTGTAGAAATGGGCGTATAAGGCCGCATTCCATATAAAGTCTAAAATTTGAATTGATACACGTATTGATTCGTGTTTAATTGATGCCAAGTATGTACAATTGAGCAGCGAATAAACGCGTGAACCGTTCGTCGTTGTTTCTCGAACCTTCTGATCGATCCCAGCGCAACTTCGGACCACACTTCTAAGGCCTGTGATAATAATTGGTGGTACATAATCTGGGGAATTTCACGGAAGGTGTTCACCACGTGCGATGCAAGGTTTGGCAGGACTGGTACGATGTATCTAGAATAGAATCGATTCGGCGGTGAACTCTCGTAACAGCCGGCAGTCTGTTGGTAACTTCTCGAAGGATCATCCGGTATATAAAAACACTGAAGCCGGTAGCCGGCGACGCGCAATTATTTCGCTCCGCGAGAAACGAACAATTGCATGTAATAATTGGTGATTGTTTACTTGCGTGTAATTCCTAGACGCAGTGTAACTAGTCCAACAATTTAAGGTGAGTCGTTCGTTTACCGTTTACCGTATGAACGAACGTATATCGTTCGTCAACAATTTTCCTAACTACGGTCCCAGCATCAGACCTCGTGCACCTGCCTAATTTACACCGACAATGCCTGTCCGCCTCTGACGTCCCTTTAATTAATCTCTCTTTCCGTATAATATAACGCTAAACGTCAACACGGGAATCGTGCTGATTATAAATTGCATTAAGCCTTATCAGCGTCAGTCTGGGTATAGAGGCTGCCGATTAACACGCTGTTTGCTCTGATCGCGGCGTTGGGTTATCAGCAAAACTGTATTACATACGTAATTACATTAGTTCCGATATCGCGAATACGACGGTAAAGAGGATTTGGGAATATTTTACAACGCGTCGAAACGCTCGCAATTTATCATCTTATGCGCTGACCTGTGATAATCTTTCTCTCACAATCAGGTGTATTCGCTGATGAAAATATTTTGCGTTCGTGTTGTCGGTGTTGAGTTATTTTTACGCGTTTTTACACAGTCGTCGGATCGAAATGACTTGACGAAAAATTTTATTCCTAATCCATATTCTGACGTTCATTCTGTCAGTTTATTGCGCATCGTGAATGCGTCGTTTGTTTTCCTGCCTAAATATCGCACAAGGCGAACAATGCTTTCACTAATTTATTTAGAGAAAAAAAATACGTTCAACATAACTTTTCAACGTGAAACTAATTTTCTTTTATATCTTTGCCGTGTTGAATTCCACCCATAATTGTTTAACCGATTTAGATAAAAATTTGAACCAATATTTCATGTTCTATTTTTTGTGTTTACTGTAGGTCGGGAACGAGCTTTTAAGGTGGGATTTTGCGGTTTAAAAACCGCGTCCGCTAAAGCTTCTGGAGAATTAATAACCCCCGTCATTCTTGACGAAATTTAGAACCAACGTCAATTTTTGCTATCTCTTTACGTATTCTGGAATCTTACAATTAACAGGTATTTTCGCATTCAAATTGTACGATTTGCTTTCGGTGAAAACTGTACCCTTGCAAGCTGGTGAAAAGCGTGTTTGTTCTTTCCGCCGCTACCGTCTAAATTCAGCGCAAAATACTTTCGCCAAAGTGATACGCAATATACATGCATCATAGTTTTGCGCAGGCCAGGCTGCGAAGCTAAATATAAACGATTGCATTCTTTTGTCCGGCTCAACAATCACTCCATTAAGTCTTCCGGCGTTATCGCAATTCACACATCTTACTCCAATGCCATAGTTTACATTCAGCGAATCGTCTGCGGTTACACGTGAAACCGGATATGCACCTGCATTTTATAAATCTCACAATCAGACAGACGTATTCGCCTGGTTGCGGCCCTATAAGCTGCGGCTTTGCAAATCAAGAAACGTCGCTCAATCCGCATTTTCCAACGAACAAATCCTACGAACGCGCAAACAAGGCCGTACAACGCAATCCAGCACGCCAGAGGCACTAACAAGTGGTTTCTCATTGTTTGCTATGTTCGGTGCATAAAAACGGTGAACATTAACATACCGCACAAAAAATATAGATGACGTCTTAATTTGTCAAGAGTTTTCTATATTTGCAAGTCCTTCTTCAATTATATACGCTTGTCAATATGATTTTCATGTTTTTGTGACCGTCAAATATTGTTATATCACACGCTTAGAGAATATATATTTATTTTTTTTTCTCTATTTTTCACCGCTCGTCACCGAGATAGCGAAAACATTTTTTCTGTCTATTTGCGAAACTGTTTTTTGTGGACTTGACTTTACCAAACGCGTCACTCGACGATGGATCAACAATTCGTCTATTACTCTTGAAAATTAAACTCGGACTGATAATATAATCTTCCGTTCGAATCATTATACGAATCACGCGTGTAAAGCGGCCTTGTGCCATCTTTGTTGAATAAATAAAAAAAAGTCGATAAAACAGAACATCGAAACGTAAGTTCATGTATAAACAATTTTATTCATTTCTTGTTTGATTTTGTTATATCGTCACAAAAATTCAATTCATCGTCGATATTTCTCTTCATCGGCGCGAGTTTGTACGGAAGATTGTTGAGTGCGAAAAACGGATCGATCCGTTTCTATCAGAGTTTGAGCGTAGCACAGAAAGTAAAGGGTAGTGGTAAAACCGGTTCAAGTTCAGCCGAGATGGCCAAATGTTGGAGGATCGAAATCATTGCCTCACCCTTCTTTCTCGGTGTCTACTTTCCACGAACGAAATCGATGAAGAGAACCCAGTCGTACACCTCAACTCTCGCCCAGTCAGCCGGCCTCAAATCTTGACCTATCCTACGCTACGTTTAAACGGCTCCCGGCCGCGACGTCTGACAAAAAGCGAAGCTTCGTGCGCCTGTCTCGCCGCGTGTGATACAGTTGCATTATACGTGCGCACATAGTACATATATAGGCAAAAAGACGGGATGTGCGCATCGAAAGCAGGAGCGTAACTAAAAGAAACGGCACCCACCCGATTCCATGACAACATGTCGTAGGTACGCTAAAATTCTATCGAATTAGAAGCGTTTCACAAATTTTGTAAAGCTTTTACCTTACAATGATGCTCTTCATCTTTGCACGAAAATTCTCCTCGCATTCATGCTCTGTCTTTTATAGTTCTTCGGATGGCACGAGCCTTTCATGGTGCTCATAATGGGCGCACTATCCGCGTTAAAGACGCATCGCGATTTTGCTTATGCAACGGCGTGTAAACACTGCAGTAAATGTCAAGGAGGCAGGTTCGGATCGCGGCAATCACAAGATAGGCGCGTGCTCTAGTCGGTCTTATTAAATAAGTGTATAACTGTAAACAGTTTTAATTGCCTTTATTTTTGTATCGTTGCACATATTTCTTCTTTGTTATTTTTCGAACAATGTAAAACGCTTCACTGATGTTTTATTATACGGACAGTCGGCGGTTACGCAATTGTGCGTGCAAGTCTTCTTTCTATTTCGTCTCGTCTATATGCATTTTATACGCGAGGGAATTCACCTCGGACTGAACACCCGTTGACCTCACCATTTTTCTGCATTTATAAAGTATGGCAAACCCGGAACAAGACATACACACTAATTGTAACTTTCAAGAACAGTATAATGAGAAAATTCAAATCTCTGATGAAAATTCTTCTAACAGATTATTCTTTGTACGTTAATTCAAACTTTGGGAATTCAGATAAGAACTCTTGATAAAGTTTTTTTAAGTCAAATCAAAAATAGTAATAGAAGAAGAAGAAGAAGAAGAAAAAAGTGTTTTCAGGAGGCAAGAATCGAGAGTATACAGGTGTGTGTAAAATTTAATTAATAGTTGTATCACTGCTTATATTACTCGACGATTATCCATAATAGCGTTATTCCACTGAAGCGAAAATCTTCATGTATCTCCAAGTAAAAACAAAACACGCTAAAACGTGACGGTCAAACACTGCAGCACTTATACGCCATTGGGAAGAGATAGAAAGAGTCTGTTTTGACAGTGAGGTGAACGCATGATTTAGGGTAGCAGTCCGATGTCTACCTAAGCGTAATCGGTACACCGTAGGTTATTAATAACCGTATTAGGGTGTTTCGGAAAAAAAATAATTTGCGATTTTCCACAATGGCACCCCATAAAATGTTTGTTTAGGCTAAAAGACAGGTTCTGTCAAAAGACGAGCGATCTACGTTATGTGGAAGATCACGCTCGAATTGATTTGACACTTGCATACATTTTTTTAGATTTATAAAATATCGTGAATAAAATTTTTTTAATTACTAACATTAATTGTAATACCAATTTACTTCACAAAAAGACCCACACTTGTATAATATTAAGTTTCCTGTTGATGTCTGAGAAGTGGATCTGATAATTTTTTCATTACTAATTCAATCTCATGAAATAGTTGTAATTTAATATAAACTTTAATTTAGGAGACTAAGATTCCCGGTTGCTATATCGCTGTGTTACGAATCGTTGAATATAAATATCAGGAAAGAAATAATAACTGAAATGCTATAACCCGTTGCTTCACTGATTCAAAAATATGTGAATAAAAGTGAAAAATGAAATGAGCGCGATCTTCCACATCACGCGGTACGCTCGTCTCTTCGCGTAATCTCACTTTAAACCCAAAAAAAAAAACTCTTTAGGGGGTCTCACGGCGAAAAATCGTAAATTATTTCTTCTGAAACACCCTAACCTGTATACATTGCAGTTGTATGCATGAGAAAATTGTGCGATAAGTAGAGATAACCTCGCGAGAGATCGCGAGTGCTCGCGGGGCCTTCGGGGTGGCCTCAGAGAGGCTCTGAGGTCGCGGCCCCCATTGATAGGGGCCCAACGCGCGTACTTTGGACCATTTCGCCGTACGGCTAAGTCAAATAAACGCGCCTGCTGATCGCGGTGTCACTTCAGTGCGACTGTGGCTCGCTTCTGAACCGCACTTCAAAAACTTGAATCATATACTCGAAACGAAACTGCCGTCGGTGTAGCCGCGATGTATGTTTGACAAGTATTATTCACTGGGTATATCACCGCAGGACGTATTCTTTCGCTACGTCAATTACCGAACGTCGAACAGTTCCTTATAAAACACGTGTTCGCTACGCCTCCGGCGAGTCGCAATATTCGCTATTAATTATCTATCGTCGTAAAATTGTAACCGATACGATTCGTCATGTCCACTACAGAGCCGGGCAGCTTTTCGTCGAACGGCAGCATGATCGTCGTCAGCAATAGACTACCGTTTGTTCTTAAACGGAATGAAATCAGTGGTCAACTCGAGAGGAAAGCCAGGTAAGCCAAGAATGATTTTATTCCACGCAGAGGCGTTTTTTTTTTATTTTACAATCAAGGTAGCCCAAACAATTACCCGCTGCACAGTGTACAATTATATTACATATTACACGAGTGTATACTACAGGTTATCACGCAAACTATTAAGTCATTTTATCAATTTTCTTTAATATCGAGTGATTTTATAAAAAAAACATTTCGAGTCTCGTGCTAATTCGGTTAATCTTATTACAAAACGACTCTCGTCACGTAGTTGTTTTTGCTAACGGTTTATAGATTGGAACGTAAAGGGTACGCCGTTTCATCAATCAACTTGGCTGTTTTGTGTTTTGTCAACTGTCAAAAACATTACTGTTCAATAATTCAAATACTATTATCTATCGAGTAATCTTCTTAACACTCGGGAAAATTTAAAAATACGGGTTGATCGATGAATATTTATATATATTTGCTGACTATGAGCGGAATTACCGTAAGTTTTCACAATATTACATTTGCAAATCTAAGTAGTATTATACCTACTAAACGGTAGATCCGAAAATATGACCAAGACTTTTAAATGAAAGTTTTTCAAATCACTCGTGTAATGTGGAGACTACAACTGACTTACTATGTGGATAATAAGAGAAATCCAATTTAAGTTGTAGAAAGCTCGATTCTTGGGTTGATCTCTCTGAAGTACGTTGTCCCAAGTTTGTAAAATCCAATTTCTCGAGTGGAATCGTGTAGAAGTGTGCGATTGTTGAAATTACTTTTGTAATACATCACCATTACCTTCCGGCTACCTAACTACTTTCGTCTTACTGTTAATTTATCTAAAAGCTCGCTTAAACCTAGTGCAGTGTGGTTACCGAAATGGTTTCAGACAATTTTTCCTATTTTCACTTTTTACAGATCAGTGTAGAAAAAATGCGACACGTACAGATTATTCTTTAATTCGACTTTCAGAGTGCGTCAACAATAGGAATGTTTAATTTGAACGTGTATTTTGTGAAAAGTGACAGATATATTTAAAACATTACTCGACTTTTTCCCATCTCGCAAAGCTTGAAGCTATACTTATATACCCAAAGAGCTTTTAAAGCTGAAGTAATATTGAACGAACACACGATATGCCGCAGAGTTTGCTATTAATTAACAAAGTTTGCAAAGCCACGCCAAGGCAATACACTTTTCTTCGACAGCATGTTTATTTTTCGTCAAAGATATATAAATATGATAATCGAGATAAAAATAATCGATTTTATTCGTGAATGAAGTTACTTTTCGTTAATCAATCCGTACTGCATTGTCAATGAGGAAGAAAACAGTGTTCAACTGGAAATATCTCTTTCTGTACACTGTTCTTAATTGTTCATCTGGTGTCGATTCAAATCTAGATAACTGCTGCATCATAGAATGAAAATGCACGATGGCGAAGTAGGTACTCGCCTCAAGGTGATAACGTCATTTGAACGCGGTCGCGAATTTTCTTGACATTGGAGAACCTATTCTTACTTGACCTAGTCTTGATATTTCTCTCTCTCGCTCTCCTTTAATCTCTAGTTTTTTTTCTTTCTCTCGATGTCCTCCCAAGGCCGATATCTTGTCAGAAACTGAGTTATATTTTCGTCTCTGGTCGGGCCACGTGACTCGTTTATTGCGTTGATCTCTTTAAAAAATGGGCTTTAAGCTTTTCGTTACATGTACACGGAAAGAGGTTATTCCCATCGAGTGAATGATTGATTGGTGGAGGTGTTAAATTACGACGAAGTAGTAAACAGAGTATAAATAAGAATAAAAGCGATAGCACGGATGTCCTAATAAATTGCTTTATACCCTATTGCCTGATTGTTTTCTTTTTGTTTTGTTTTTTTCTTTTTTTTTCGTTCCGTCAACGTCGTAAAAACTGTCCTATACCTATAGAATCAAACGAGGCCAAACGGGCAAAGGGCCGACAACATCATGACTTGCAGCGATAAGGCTAGCCCTTAATAAAATCTGTCACGTAGTTTTCCACAGTTATAATACGCGATATACAGGCATCATTGAAAGGTCAATGGGCTCTGAGATTTATTCCAACTTTTATCTGTACCAGTGATAAAGTTGCTTTTCGAACGATCTATTCGTCACATGCCTTTGATCAATATTCCTTATCTCTTTTTCTTCTATGCAACTGCGACTTCACTGTAAAATCTTAGGTAAGTAGATTGTTTTCAGTAGATTTTTTTCGATAAACAACTGCTTATGAATGTTTTTTTGACCTATGGAAATCATTCGTGATACAGTCATGACTAGATTCTCTTCTGTCAGTTCTGTCCGCTAGTACCGCGTTGTTGGCAAATGCAAAATTCAAGCTACTTCAGCATAATAACTACGTGTAAATACATATGTGTATATATATATATATATATGTATATTTTATACGTACAATCGTAACTGAAGAGTCGTAATGTTTTGATCTGGAATCCAGTCAATTATTGCTAGTCGTAAACTATAAGATAGATATAGGTGTATTAGCAGCCGGATTAAATGATTAGGAAACACGAATAAGCAACGTGTACTTGTTTATAAATTCACTCGTACACGTATCGCAGGATCTACTATACACACATTATACACACTTGCAAACACTTATATGTGCATAAATATTATACGTTCTTAATTCTCGTACTGTTCTTATTCTTTCAATATAACGAGTGATACATTTCGTGACGTCGTTCGACTTGCGAGGGTCAATTACAGAACTCTACATAAAAATTTTTCGTCCGTTTCCTAAAATTTATTTTATGATTTTTCTTTTCATTATGCCCCAAAATAAAGGAAAAGTACCCACATTCCATATAAACTTTGCTTTTGTAGTACTTTCGATAATAATACATTCTTTCAGTTATCGTAGAAATATTAAATAGTTCTGGTACATTTAAAAATACAGCCAAAAAAAAAAGAAAAAAGGTTGGAACAGTTTTAAAGTAGTAGTCTCTGGATTTTTAGGGAATAACAAAGATGAAAATTACCAAGATGTAGTTGAAAATATGTTAAAAAACTTTATAACCATGGGTTGCAGAATGTCTCTAAAAGTACATATGCTGCATGCTCGTTTAGATAAATTTGAAAACAACGCAGAGGCGTACTCAGAAGAACAAGGAGAACGTTTTCATGAAGATATTATGAACTTCGAACAACGTTATCAGGGCCAATGCAACGAAAATATGATGGGTGACTACATTTGGGGTTTAGGGAAAAAAAGTACTTACGAACATGAAAGAAAAAGTAATAGGGTTCACTTTCAAACTTTTTTCCACTATTTTGTAATTTGATATGACAGTAAAAGTTGATAAAAATTACATATAAATATATTTGTTTCGAGTTACGAATAAATAAAAATTTTAACTATGGATTTTCTAAAATACTCTTCAACCGTTCCCCTGGATAGAAAAGCAAACTTTTTCAGGGCATATATATTTTTTTCATCCAACTATCGATAAATCTATCGAAATTTCATACCCTCTTATTAAAGTCAAAATTCGTGTTGACCTGTGTTATTGTCGGGCTGCAGATGCCGCGTCTCCTATCTCATTGTCAGCTTCGCATCGACGGAAGGTTCGATTTATCACGTTTGACGATTACCGCAGACATGACACTATAGTATACAATAACACAGATAATCTGGCAAAAATAGCCATACACCGATAAGATATCCAAGTTAGATTTGCAGACGCGTCACAAATACTGAAAACTCAATCGTTCGCAAACACTGACAATTTACGGCTGATATAGGTAAAAAGCTCGAGGAAAAGGGGGGGAGTTAAGTTCATGCAAACATCATTAATTCATGACGTTCGACCGTCATTCGTCCCAACGTTATATTCTATGTTTATCGATATTGCAGTTATGAATTACATTAGCGACTTGTCACTCGAGCGAATAAACCTCACGTTACGAATCGATGTATTAACGTTACATCGGACAACAACCGCTTGGCATTCCTTGTTGTTGTTATTATTATTTTTATCTTTTTTGTTATTGCTGTTATTATTATTATTATTATTGTTCCCCAGTGCCGGAGGTCTCGTTACAGCCGTAGCGCCAGTGGTAATAAACGGAAGAGGCGTGTGGGTAGGATGGCCTGGAATGCACATGGATGACCCGACCGAAAAGATTCCCGAATCAGATCCGAATGATCGTACTCCAACGGCAGGGCTTTTATCCAGCAAGGTGAGTTACGGAATTAATTCGTCGCCACGATTACTCAGCCTTTGTTTAAACAGTGCAGGCTAAGTTATGAGATTGAAGTTTGTAACGTTATCGTAATGAAAGATTGGGGGGAAAATTACTGTTTTCTTATTTTTACAATTACCGAAGCAACTAAGATTTCAAAACATTGGTACGTCTTGCTTTCTTACGGTTTACCGAATTTCAAACAACTCCAAAGTCGCGAAATAACGATTTTTTCTCATAAATCGTTATCATAACGTTACTAAGTTTAACGTGATACTAATTTCTCCTTGTACGCGGTTCTTAACTCGGTCTCAGAGAGAGAGAGAGAGAGAGAGAGAGAGAGAGAGAGATTTGTGAATATCTTTGATTCCTTTTTTTGCTTCTTATTTTCCTTCGTCGTATTTTTAGTGAATTTTTTTTTTTGCTTTTTTTCTCCTACCGCAGCTACACAAACGATAAATGTGTTTTGCAACTCGAGTTGCAATATTATATGCGTCACAGGAAAGTTTTGAGTCATATGCACACGTATATGCACACAATATATGCATGTGTGTATGCATATAATCTTCACAAATATTTGGATATTGCCAATCCGTATTTTATTTATCTGAAAGTCTGACCTCAAATTACGTCTATATAATATATTATACGTGTGTATATATTTTATTATATCGTATGCGATGCACGTGTGTTATATACTTATTGTTTTGCAATAATATTACTCGATTAATGAAGCTATTAAAAGCACAACCTCTGCTGATGAGGGTGACGCGGTGCTCTGAGAATCGACGTAAATAGATAAGAGAAAAGAATCGTACGAATAACAGACGTGACTCGTGTATTATCGTAAATTTACGTATAATGTAAGTGCAGTAAAGATCTTTTTACGCGCCTACTCCAGCCTACCCGATTGAAACTCTCTTCTGTTGGAAAATTGCTAAAACTAATTAGCAACCGGTATCGAGATAACGTGATTATAAGCATCCTTTGACCTAAATATTTTTGATAAGATGCTCGCTTTGACAATAAAACATCCATCAGCATGGTGATATTACGAAATCAAGATATTATAGCTGCGCGCCAGCTCTTATTGAATCAATCAAAAACAAAAATTTATGATTTTATTTCTCTGACGATGATTTATTACGTCGCGATCTTTGTGTCAAGACTTTTCAAACTATGATTTCTTTCGCAAACATCCGCACTGAAACAATAATTATTTAGTCTCTGAGATTTCTTCCGGCATATTGCACGACTAAGGGATAATTTCTTAGTTTTTACTATTATCATATTTTTACCCAAATTTGATCGATTGATGTTTAAAAAGTAGATTAAAAAAAAAAAAAAAATAACTATCGTTGTTTACGCAATTGTCAACTGATCTTACCACATGCGGAAAGAAAGGATTTCTTGCGGTAAATAATATTTATTCGACTGATCGTGAACGAAACTTATTATGGCGAAACGAGTGTTCTTTTTGTTTGACAGAAATATCGCATGTATTTTGGGAGAAAACAAGAAGGAAACAAATATCAGTCTGTACGATAATTTACGTTCGCAAGTATAATACGCAACACATTTGAATCAAGTGAAAAATATATTCGACGCAACTGATTTTGTTTTTCGACTGCAGAATCTTTATTACATTATACATATACTTGGTGTGAATTCCAACAAATCCTTTCTCCGTTCCGACCATGTATCATGCAAATATGAACATACTAGTTTGAACAAATAATTACAGAATTACTGTACTTTTGTGTTCGATCGTTAGGTTCAACATTTTTAATTATAGTATACAATAATTATTTTTACTACCGCACCTACTCGGTTATATTCATATTTTTTCGCCAAGAATATTTCGCAAGGCGCGATAAATACGTATAATTTTGGGCAAATTTTTTATTTTTTTTTTTCTTACTACGTTCTCTAATATGCGGCACGCCTACTTCAATTTTTTACAATAATATTAAGAGTAACGAGGTTTCCCTAATTGCACAGTGCTCGACGCGATTACTTATACGTATGTATGTATAACTTAACTTCTCCACAATTAAGCAATTTTAATATTTTCCACCGCATCGGCAGTGTAATCAAGTATCGATTAGCCGATATCAAAGTGTCGAATAAAAGATTCCGCGATTCTGTATATCTGATCGATGTAATCGATCCTCCGAACAAGATTCTCACGAGAAGATAAAAATATTTTGTACGTCGGTATAACGTGGCTGAAAAATGAACGAAGAATGCAACAAGAAATTTCACGACCCGCGAATATCTTGCATAATCCCATCACGTCGTGGAACTGCATTGGTGAGAAATCGCTTTCGCGGTGTTCACGCATCGTCCATGCCTCGTACACGTGGAACCATCGCGTCTCCAATCTGTGCGAAAATCTTCCGCAATTCTGCCTGATCTCTTGCTAGGAGGCGACGCGTCCCACCTTCGGTGAGTCACTGACAACGAGACCCGTTATCCCTGACAATCGAGCTTATGACATTCGTTAAAACAGCTTCGAACGACGGAAAAAACAATTGACGCAAAAGACAGATGCATAATTATTTGCTTATTTAGGCGTACAAATGGTGGAAGCATGGGATTGCATGTATATTGTATTAATGAGTCACCGCGGCGGTTTTACAATTAGTATAACACACACCTGTTCAACGTCCTAAGTTTATTCCATATCCGCATCGACATAAATGCCGTTCTAACACTGTTGTACGTAATCTCATTATTCGGTATTACGATTGACAAAGATGCGATATAAATACGTAGTAAAAAAGGTGTAACACCAAGGCTTCTTTAGGAATTCGTACAAACCCATCGAGGATCGATTATTTACCGAAGGCCAGTGATCGGTCTTGTTTACAACTGGTAGCAAGAGGTATACGTACACGTAATGTCATAAATAATCCGGACCTTTTCATTCGTGGATTGACATTGTGAGGAAAATTAATACAGATCGCGATAAAGTTGTATCGTCTAAGCGTAATTGAACACCTGAACCGTTTAACTGCAGGTTGTGTCATAACCCGATAATGTTAAGGACTTGTCTAGGATATATTCGTCGTGCAAAGCGTGTGATTGGCTTCTTATTTCCTAACTCAATTCAGGTTTCTTTGTTTTATCGCCAATTCACAAATTCGTGGTACTTTGCACGTGATGAACTCGAGATAGAGATAGAGAGAGAAAAAGATATAAATATACCAAAGTCCGGAGGGTCATAAACCTAATCTCCGTGTAGAACATCGGCAGCGTTAATCCGCATTATACGATGGAACGATCGTGAAATGTGTATATAGTATATCAGATACCCATCTTACGTGTACTTGAGATTGATATAAAATATGATAACGTTTGAAAAGCATATGTACAAATATTTAAATAGGTTTTCACGTGAACACCGAGTGCACAAACAAATATGTGTATCGTCATGCGTGTGTCTCCAAAATGCGGACCTGGCACGCATGTTCGATGTTCTCGGATCAGTACAGGATTTGCACAAAGTAGTCCGCGGGAACAAGAAGATCAGAGGCGAGATGAAGCGAGTTTCACGCTTTTGGCACCAGATGCAATTTTGCTAACGCGGCTGACTCGAGGCAGCGTAAAACGTAACAGCCAATGATCGCATCACGTCGTTGAGTGTATATTTGGATTGGATGAATGACTTTTATTTATCTTTTATTGTTAGAATAGGTCAAGAAAGAGGAATTTGGAATGTAACTCTTGCCAACCAAATTCTACCTACACTTTGACCGTATAATTTTTCTAATCAAGTTATCGTGCCTAGATTAGCGCGTAAATCTTTTTTGTTTTTACTGTTGTTTTTTTTCTATACCGATAAAATCGATTTTTATATCATACACAGATGCCGAAAGAAAAAAGTGGTGTACTTTTTTATCACGGGGAGAGTATTAGTTGGTGGCGCAATATATTTTTGTTTATGGTTTGACCGTATTTACTTTGTGACAGTTAGAATCGTTTCAGTTTAAAAATAAGATGAGGTGTGGCAACAATTATTACAAAATACGCTGTTATTTCAGTGTCTCTTTCATTCATAATTCACTTGAAACGGTTTCTCAAGAAACAAACTAATAATAAATTTATCGACTATATCTTGTCTGACCAAATTTGATTTGAAAAAAAAAAAAATAAATCATTTGTTCAATTAAATTACATTATTATATTACTACACGAGTAAGTTAAGATCGGGAATTCAACGTCTGAATCACTAAGGATAGTTATATAGTCAAACATGACACTATTTACGAAAACATGCGTCAAACACGTGAAGCTCTCGTGTTTATCGTGATCCTAATCACTCGTAAAGTTCGCTTTGTTCGTGTGAATTATGTGTTCGGCCCACGCGTAAAGATATTCTTTTTATTTAGACTTCGGACGACATATATAGGTAAATTATACTCTCGATATTTTGGAGAAATATTTTTTTTCCCCCCACTTTTCCCCCCATTCTAATGAGGACTGTCTGCTGATTAGAAAGACAGCTTATCTCAACTGTATATCTACCCACTGATTGAAATCCTGGTATTGCAACCGATTTATTTACCTAATATATCTTCGTACAATAGGATGAAATTGTCGCTATCAGCAGAGTACAAATATAAGCGTTCAAGCTGTTCTTCTTTCTTCTAATTTCGGGTATACGATAAAGATCTGAGGCACTGTCTTAATACTTTTACTTGAAACAATAATCGTAGACTTACCTACCAGATGTCTACGATTTGCTCAAAAGTAAATCAATGAACAGGGTTCGTTGGCCAATAATAATCGTTACCTTATATTACATGTATACTTGTCTTATTATCCAATATTTGAATAACTTCCTCCAGAAATTATATCGTATTTTGTCTTGGACTGAATTGATGATCGCTTCGGAAGCTCGTGTCGAACCAACGTTTAACTGGCAAGAGCTTGAATTTATACTAGCATCGCTCAGTAGCGCGCTTAAGCATTTTGGACATCAACGCTGATGTCTAAAGGCAGCCAGGAGGTGGGGTCATGGGATTATCGGTCCGAGTGACGTGCGAACTACTTTTATCTAAAGGCGTACGCGCTTGTATGGCAAAAAAAAATAAAAAAATGCTTTCGTTCCGTTCGTAATAGTCAAATGTAGGCGACGCATATATGCGTGTTAATAGAATAATCAAATTTCGCAACATTATCGTCCGTTTGAGTGGAGCGTCAATAATTATAGTCGTTTAAAAATAAAGGCAAACGTCCGTTGAAATTTTTTTAGCAATTTAAATTTCTAGTAAGTTTTATTTGAACTATTTTCTATCTTACATCAAAAAATGTTATCTTGCGTTCATTAATTAAATGATATGATTCGGACTGGTGGTTTTGACAAAATAGCGTAGTCAAACATGATTCTATTAAACAATATTCATTTGACTTGATGTATAAATTATACGTGAATATTTAGTTTAAATTTTCTGTGCCTTCTTGTTTTTGCAATGCGTGAATAAGCATGAGAATTCAAATAAGCACAACATTTAAGAAAAATATGGAACCATCCTCGAATCGGCTACCGAAATTTGTACCGGAAACGATATTACTGCCACTGTTGAACACTGTTGCACGGCTCACGTTAATGAAATCGAAAATAACTGCGGATTATTTATATGACAATGAGAAGTATCGGGTTAAGACTGCGTTGGTAATGTAAAACCGTTGCGTAATGAAGCCTGAATAATTATTGGCCCTGTTTCATTTGCCAAGCTGTCGTTTCTCAACCACACAACTCAATATAGTTAGGGGTTTAAAAACAGAAGCAAAACTTGCAAGGTTCTCGTGCATCGCGTTTTGCTCATTCGAGAAAGAATATCCAAATCTTACGTTTATTAGTCAACTGTGCTCGGTGAGATAACCCATATTACTATCTTGAAGACAGTAAATATTTTTGCTGAAAAATTAATCGCAATACCGCAATACATTATTAGCACAAACAACTGTGTATAAATTATTTTTTTCCCTTTTTTTCGATATCGTTCACGCTTATTATCATTTTCGACTCAACAGTTGTTAGATAAAATTGGTGGAGTTTTTCCGCAAATAAATATTCCGCAACATTAATTTTGATCTCGCATACTGACTTTCGTTACGACGAACGTGATTTGAGCTTGATCTGCAGCATAGCGTCATTCATTTTTATTTTTTGTTATAAACATTCGTTACACTTAAGCCATCCATTGATCTCATTGAACTATCAAGACCGTTCCCGTTTCACAATCAGTAATCTCTAGTGTAATCTAAGTGTTATAAAATACGTAGTGGAAAACCTAAGACGCTCAAGAATTATCTTTGAGACATAATTAGCGGTCGCTTTGTTGCTTTTCCAGCTAATTGACAAATTTATTGGGCTTCAGACAGTATATTCAAGAACTAAATAAATGCGTAGATTTTAGTTTTGCGAAACCTTCGATCGATCGTTCGATGAGACTCGCCGAAAATATTTACTCACCAAAAAAAAAAGTTTGTGTCACTACCATCAATTATAGAATGTAACCCAAATATGATTTCCGTCAAACAGCCAGTTTCAACCATTTTTTTAGAGATTGTTTTAGGAGACTGCTGTCCATCAGGCATGATCGTTTTTCACATAATTTGGTGGTTTCATTATATAGTTTGGTTATTCTTTACATCTAAACTGCATAATGTTGTGAATGACGAATATTTGGAAACATATTTTCAGGGATAAATCTTCGAATCCTACCAAGGTTTGGTGAAATCTTTTAAAAATTTTCTAGTTGTGCTAATTCAGAAGGGTCAGCTGATTTCTGGCAGACTCCATTTCATTATCGCAAAAGTCAAGTCACTTGCGTCAATAAGCAAGCATGGTCTGGTGTGTTTTCTTTCTAATTTTTTTTTTTTTTATCCTGCTTATTTTAAAATCTGAACAAAAAGAGTGCTGAGATAACGGTAATATAAGTTGTTTGCCAATGGGAATGAGTGAGTTATTATACCGAGGGCTCGGTGGGATCAAAATCCAATCACAGACGGACTTTGCACGATTTACAATGAAAACGATTATAAAGTTTTCTTCATCATATTTTCATGTTTCTTACTATAAAGTTGGCTCTTTTATTTGTCTTTTTGTCTAGTTGTTTGAGAGTGCGATATTACAGCGTGTAATGAATCATACAATCGCCCTCCGTCCGATGGTCAATATTTCCCAAGAGTTCTTGACTTGCAAAGGGGTGGGCAAACGATTGCTTCAGAAATAAGGATAAAAGGAATTAAAAACGTTTCGAGTAAACGTCACTCGATCCGAAACTTCTGAGTTTATTACTCGCGTACTTTTTTTTTTTTTTATCATTTACTTGGTATTGTTACACTTATCGCTTGGTTGCAGGTCGTCGCAGTGCACGTTGATCCAACAGTATTCGATTCCTACTACAACGGGTGCTGCAATGGTACTTTTTGGCCACTGTTTCACTCCATGCCCGACCGGGCAACTTTCATTGCTGATCATTGGCGTGCTTATGCCACCGTCAATCAAGAGTTTGCTGCTCAAAGCGTAGGTCCTTTGATCTGTTTATAAATCACTCTAAGTTGTAAGCACAGTCAAAAAAAACGAATACGAAAATGTGTAAATATTACAACAGCACCTTCCATTTATATCTGCAATTCAGTAATCTGGTGTCAGTCAAACGGTTGCATATCCGTTAGTAGAAAAACGTTTTATGCTGGGTTTCATGTTCTTTACATCTCTTGTCAACATTTGTTTGGCGCCTGGTTCTTCGACTCTACATTGTACCCTTGATTGTTTATTCTCTTTTCTTTTTTTGTAATCCAATTTCACCCTGTGAAATTCATTTGTTCAGGTTAACGCCCTCGAAAAAATTCACAAAGAACAGTCCGGGCAACCTAATGGAACACCTTTGGTCTGGGTCCACGACTATCACTTGATGCTGGCCGCAAATTGGATCAGACAGTCCGCCGAAGAAAAAAATCTCAGGTTGAAATTGGGATTCTTTCTTCATATTCCATTCCCGCCTTGGGATATTTTCAGGCTATTTCCATGGGCTGATGAAATACTCCAAGGAATGCTCGGTAAGAATGATCCACAAAATGACTTGTATTTTATTGGATACGACTGAAAGACATCAAGTTTGAACTGAAATCAAATTCGACCTCGTAAATCCGTTGCTTTTCTAAAATTACTTTCACTTAGGCTGTGATATGGTCGGTTTCCACATCCAGGACTACTGTTTAAACTTCGTCGACTGCTGTCAAAGGAGTCTCGGCTGTCGTGTCGACCGCAAAAATCTCCTCGTCGAACATGGTGGTCGAACAGTTCGTGTAAGGCCTCTGCCGATCGGAATCCCCTTCGACAGATTCGTTGCTTTATCCGAAAGTGCGCCGAAGGTTATGCTTACCAATCAAAAAATAGTCTTGGGTGTCGATCGTCTCGATTACACCAAGGGGCTGGTGCACAGGTTAAAAGCCTTCGAGATGCTTTTGGAAAAACATCCTCAACACAGAGAGCAGGTATGAAGAATCGCATGAGTACATTCGGGAACAAAAAGTTGTGCATAAATTGTAATTTTGACAACGATTTCACGCAGGTAACCATGCTTCAAATCGCTGTCCCGTCGAGAACGGACGTGCGCGAATACCAGGACTTGAAACTCGAGATGGATCAATTGGTGGGACGTATCAACGGTCGATTCACGACACCAAATTGGTCGCCAATTCGATATATCTATGGATGCGTTAGCCAAGAAGAATTGGCCGCTTTTTACAGAGAAGCCGCGGTCGCACTGGTCACACCTTTGCGCGATGGTATGAATCTTGTGGCGAAAGAATTTGTCGCATGTCAAATCAAGGTGCCTCCGGGTGTCTTGATTGTTTCACCCTTCGCCGGCGCTGGTGAAATGATGCACGAAGCTCTCATCTGCAATCCATACGAAATCGACGAGGCGGCTGAGGTGATACACAGGTATGTTGTAATATCCTTTATAACCATTTGAATTGACGTTGAAAAGGGGAGTACATCTGTCTCCTTGACGCATCTTAAAATGGTACATTGCTTATTGCTGATTCCGCGCATTCATTTTGAATTTTGTTTGTGTTTAACGTATGTCATTTACAAATTTGTATACTTGTATTGTACTGTATGTACATATATTTTATTATACAACACAATGACGATAAAAGTGACTTTCAGAGCTCTGACGATGCCGGAAGACGAGCGTACCCTTCGTATGAATCATCTTCGTCGTCGGGAGAGAATCTACGACGTGAATTACTGGATGAAGTCGTTCCTTCAAGTAATGGGCTCGCTCGAAGAGAGGGACGCCGTAGGTGCGACGACCATGCACCCAGTTACCATGGACGACTTTGACGATTATTTGAGCAAGTAGGTACCATAGACAGGAGAATTGTGCATGACTGGGCCCAGCCAGCGCATGTGCTAGAGGGCACACATATCTAACACTGCAAAGTCAATGAAATGTTTAGCCGACATTTTGTGGATGTCGTTTTTCTCTTTGTCGCATAAATATTGTTCAATAGCAAGATGAGGACTTTTGTCAATCGAATGATTCGGACCATCTGAAGAAGAAAACGAATGTGTAAGAGGGGATTGCAATGATATTATATGTTGCTCGAACGGTGTCATGGTAATATTGATATTCACTTTCTAAATTCGTTTATCCTCATCTTTCTGCAGGGTAAAGAGCTGTGTTTTACTATCGTGAGATACATGTTTTCGATATCCTCGTTTATCGAGGTCCAGTTGATGTGGGAATATTTATTAAAAAAACTTGGTAAAACGCATGAGTTTGGGTACGTCACTGCGAAGGCTATGCCTACGCGGAGTCTTTTAAATTTCTCAGTCAAATGAGAGGTGCATGGTATCTCACCCGTGTTTGGGGACCACTCGGTAAGAACAAGTATACAAATGGCCTCCCTGCACCTGCACGTACTTCCGAACGATGCAGGGAGATTTAAATTTGCTACGGAAATGGGCAGCTAACTGCTTCTAACGTGGCGGGCCCGTGCTGTGCCGCGACCTGACTCATGATGAAAGCCGGGTAACGATCCAGTGATGGCGCATGTCCCCTAGGTATATTGGTGATAATCACAAGTTGGCCCTCCTCCTGGACTACGATGGTACCTTGGCTCCGATAGCGACTCATCCCGACCTGGCCATCCTACCTTTAGAGACAAAGAACGTCCTTCAGAGGTTGTCCAACATGTCGGACGTCTACATCGCTATCATCAGTGGCAGAAACGTGAACAACGTCAAGTCCATGGTGGGGATCGACGGTATTACTTATGCCGGAAATCACGGACTCGAGATCCTACATCCGGATGGAAGCAAATTCGTGCATCCGATGCCCGTCGAGTTTGAAGGCAAGGTTGCCGGTTTGATGCAGAGTTTACAGGATCAGGTAAAAAGTATTTGCAACCGTGCGGTTATTCTTTTCTTAACTTAGGCTTATGCAGTACATGTGAAAACGACTACATTTGGCTCGCATCAAGTTGCAATAAGTACTGTTTTAGGTTTGCAACGAAGGTGCCTGGGTGGAAAACAAAGGGGCTTTACTGACTTTCCATTATCGAGAGGCGCCGATGGAGAGCCGACCTCAGATGGTTGAGCAGGCCAGAAAATTGATAGAAGAGGCTGGGTTCAAGGCTTGTGCTGCTCATTGCGCGATAGAAGCTAAGCCCCCGGTAGAGTGGAACAAAGGTCGTGCATCTATCTACATACTGAGAACTGCGTTTGGTCTCGACTGGAGTGAACGGATCAGGATCATTTACGCGGGTGACGACGCGACCGACGAAGACGCCATGAAGGTGTGTTTTATAGCGCGAGAAACCTAGTGCACATGCATGCTGGTAGTTGAGCTACAGATGTTTTTATCCATCATCATTCATCGGCGTAAAAAAATTTGACGAAAAGCGAACACTGCTTCCAAGCATAAGCTGAATCTAACGACCTTGAAATTTTATCAATATTGGTCGTATACTATGACATTTAAACGATGTCTCAAAATCGAGTTTGCTTTCTGCCAAACGGCGAAACAAGTCTATCAATAAGATATATTGTTGAACTGGTTTGTACAGGCATTAAAAGGTATGGCGGCGACTTTCCGAGTGGCTTCGTCGCACATAATTCGTACATCAGCAGAACGACGTCTTCCGAGCACGGATTCGGTGTTGACGATGCTGAAGTGGGTCGAGAGGCACTTGAGCAGACGCAAACCACGCAACAGCGTAGATATATCATCAAGATTCCGGCGAGGAAGCACCGGCATTGCTATGGAGATGTCATTCACGTCGCCAGAAAAACAGAAAATCGAGCAACAGGTAGCGTAGTCGTCGTGAGTCGCGGACTCGTGTGTCGCTCTGCTATAAACGATGAGAGTAGTCTGTAATAATTATTATCGTGTCCTCGCAACTATATAATACCTATATGTGTAAATTTGTAATGATGGCACCGGACGCAGCGAGCGAGCAACGGTCATCCGTATTTTAGTTCGAAAATCAATTTTTCTGACGAATATACCTACCTGTTATTAGGAAAATGACGATGTTCGCCGTATCCTTCGCAGATTTTTTCTTCCGTGCTGTAATTGTATGTCACTGAATTATCGAAGGTGTATAATTGCGACCGTTCGTATCGATCAAATACTCGATCAATTCTTCCAGCCTATTGCAATCGTCCAGTGGTCAATGTAAATCAACCAGCCATCCTGAAACCTGAATTCTGTTATCTTCGAGATTATGTTTGCGTCAATTTAAGGATCACGTATGTGAAACGATTCCCACCAAGTTTCATTCCTAATTTTCTCATGTTTTGCGAACGAATGGTTTTGACAAACACGAAAGAAAGTATTCAAACGATTGATGAGTAAAGTCAAGATTTTGGTCGAGAGCGAAAAAATTCACTTTAGTTGGAATGAAGCGCCCCGCAACAGTGGATTTGCGCAACTGCCCAATCAACAAGTAAATTATTTCCTGACCAAGGGTTAAATTTAAAGTATTTGTTTTCGTTTTTTTTTTTTTCATCTAGCTTAAAAACTAAATTCCAATTGATGTATTAATTTTTTCCGCATGTGCCATATACGCGAAAATTCATTCTCTGTAAATTTAAATTTACGTCGTTATTGTCACCTATGTAAGATACAAAGCCAATGGCTGAAATTATTCGTAATGTTGCACAACGTACCGATTAAAATCTTCCTTGTTTTTATTTTTCTCCTCCCTCCTGAATCGTAATTGTCAATATTTATGATGGAGTCACGAGTTCGGACTTGGAAACGGAGTAGCAAGTTGCACAAATAGTTTTGGAACAGTAACACGCGTTTTATACGTTCCGATGCCATACTAGATACGTAGATTTTGTCAGATATGTACTATGCGATCATTACAGCTCAGTTGGTTGAACATCGCGTGATTCATTGTGCAGACTTAAACGCTCAGCTTAAATATTGTAGATTTCAATTTTATTCTTGAATATTGATCGAGAGAACACAGAGTATTATCAAATATAATCACAAGAATTTTTATACCGACAAGACTGCTCGTTAAAATACCATTATTTTTGCAATAATCAAAGATGGTATATGGCCGTAAAGAAATTATGCAAGACCGTAGAAACAAGAAATAAAGGAATATATTTTTAGGTATTTTTACATCGATATCTTTGTACGTACTTCAAAACATTCACACTAAAGTTTACGCGAAGAAGTAAACGGAGAAATCCAGATAAATATTCAACGAGAAACAAGCAAAATATTTAAGACAAAACAAAAAAAAAAAAGAAACGAATCAATACTTCAAGACATCATAAACTGAAACAGAAAAAAGGAAGATCAAGTTGCGTAGAAATCAATGTGTGAAAATTTCGATCTTAATGTCGCACATTTGTGAACGGACCTTCAGCCCGAATTTGTATAGTAAATTCGAAATTTCTGTGTCTGTTTCAAATAGGTTCGATGTCAAATTAGGGTAAATACGTGTAATTCATAACTTTCGATCTTGAAACGAATTTCATTTTTCAAGTACGAAATCAGAGCAACTTGTATTTGGTCTTTTCTATTACTCGCTACTTTGTTTTGCGTTTATCGTTATTTAGTATTTAGCATTCAAATGTAGATTTTAGTCCACTTAAATGATAGTAATTTGAAAGCTACTGAGTATAAGGCTAACAACCGCAATCTCGTATTTCCAGGCGTATTTATTAGTCAGTTATCACTACTAGTCAATAAAGAATCCATAAACATGGAGTTTATTCATTACACACTGAGAAGCCGGAAGTCAGAAATTTTTTAGCTCATTTTTACATTACATTTATTGAGCAACTTGTCAGTTTTTGTAAAAGCAAGATGTTTCTAAATATTGAAGCAATCCATTTAATGAATAAAAATTGCAAAATTATTTGTAAAAAAGAAAACGTCACGCCGCTTGAACCATTCGATCGGTGCGTTCAAATAATTGTAAGAATTAAATTACTGTCAATCAATGTGTATCGAAAGTTCCTTGACGTATCATCAAAGTACAAATAATCCGATCAATTTTTTGATAATGGCTCGGGAAATTGAATCCAATGCTCTTATGCCAAAGTAATAATGATTATTATCAGTCAATTTTTATTCACTACACTCCCATAGCAAAAAAATCCTCGATTAAGTTATTACAGTTGTCAATTTGCAGTCGATGTGAAAAAGTAATGTAGTTTAAGTGTAGGGACACCAAAGGTAATCTCTCCTCGTAAAATTGTATTCAACAAAAAGTTGGAGAATGTTTAGAAACTTGAAAATAAGTATAGCGTGAAAGTAAATTTGGTGTGCTCTCGAATTTCGCAAGTAAGTTTTCGACAAGTATATTTTATATAGCATGTCAAAGTTTTTGATGATTTATATAACTTCTGTTTTAAGGTGTTGTTCTCAAAAAGGCTGTTAGTAAGAATGTGTATAAAGTAAAGTAGAAAGAAAAAAACTGATAAGGCTGAATCACGTTGTATCGCGTTTGCCTGCCGTGAAAGTGGCCCGGTATTTTATACTTACGCTGTAATGAAATGCTACTTGCTATAATACTTGTGAAAGATGAAAAATGGAAATAAAAATAAAGGAACGTATCTACTTCGTAGTTATAAATAAGTAATTTTTTCCTTCGTATATTTGTACAAAGAGTACACTATATACATATCAACTCAATACACAGTCTTTCTTTTTTTTTGATCTATTCCTCGAATCGAGCATTTCCAAATTCAAATTCGAAATATCAAATTACACTTCACGTTCTATTCCAACTATACAACACTACCTAGTAGAAGTATCTAACATGTGCGACGCCGGTAATATCGCGTGATAATATTCGTTCGAAAATATTAGCTATCAACGCCAGTTAAACGTGATAACATTTATTGGTAAGACAAAATAGTAGGAACCACCGGTATGGTGGCTGTTGGTATACACGCTCATACCACCATCGGTAAGCACTGACGGTGAGTATTGATTCATTCTCAATTCTAGCATCGTCTGCCTATTCGTACAAATGCCAGGCGGAGACACTCGGAACTGTAAATTTGCCCAATTTTTTTCTCAAAGCGTTTACAAATAGGTTCAATTTAAAAACTAATTCTCAGACATCAGAGAATTTGAAATAAGTTTTACATAATTATTACACGCATTCCGAAGTCACTGGTTGATTTCAAGCGATGATTACTTTTGAAATAAATTTTTGAACGAACAACATCAAGAAAAATAGGTAAATAATTAAAGAAGCGGATCAGCTTACTCGGAAAGAATGTATTTTTTACTCGTCATTAATCGGTTCTTTGTTATACGCTACATTCAATACATACTCAGTTGGATTCCCCCTTTTTTCCCTCGGAGAAAAGGCATGGAGAGCTCCTCAATGATAATAAAATTTAATTCTCCTCGAGGAAACCCCTAGTGTAGACTGTAGAGTTTGATGTCAAAGGGAGAAATACTTTTCACCGGACATAATACGGCTCTCCTCTATGCGATTCCGAAAACATCCAAATATTTTCATTGGATCCGACGGTCGGTTGCTACAATGGAACGCATGGTTTCGGAACCCTTAGAAATCGCGCAGCTCGCATAATATATTTCTCCATTGCAAGCTCGTCGCTTGCGAACGGAACGGCACGCATAAAGGCGCGATTACACGGTGTCCATTTCAGATGTAGGGAAGAAAGAGACCAAACACTCGGTTTGCAGCGGCGATCGCTTTTCTCGCTCTTGGTCCCGGTGGGCGGGTGGGTATTATTTTCGGTATTTTGCCGATTCAATTGTGTGCGATGAAAAGGCAGCGTTTAACAAGAGTTTAATAAAAGGCAAACAAGGATGTCTTGGCCAGGCCAAGGATCCTGGATTATTTGCTTACAATGGAACCAGAGGACCGCAGCTGCTGGCTCACTGATTCCTTCACTCGTGGTATATTCGCGTTTGCCACGTTCAGCCGTATATCCTTCTCTTTCAAGGATGCAGGACTACTGGGGCTTAAGACCACGAAGTACGAATTGTACAAATTCTCCGTTCAAATTTGTTAAATTGCAAATTTACGCGTCGTCAACAAACGATTACAACGTGTAGGCAAATATGGTCAACGATTACACTCGGAAGAATGCTTAGTTTCAACAGCTAGTATCCTGTTGCCTTGGCAAATTTTAAGATCAATGTACGAACCATCAAACATTGCGGATTTCGACGCGCCTAAAACAAAATTACTAAAATTATTTTACTCGTGAAACACAAAATTTTACATAGTCTTTTTATAAGTTTTCATAAAGTTTGTCAAGACATTCCGAAACACTTTGCAGCAATTGTGACATATCAGATCCACGCATTGAGATTATTCTCCAAAGATTGCAAATCGACTTTGTCGTTCTTTGCCGTGGTGGAAGTCGTACGATTTGCGAACCGAAATTCAGGGGGTTGAGGTAACCCTGTGGAGGGGTTTGAACATTTTTACGGCTCAGACCTAGGGACGCGGTCTAAGTTGCGTAAGCCTGCAGCCTAACTTTGCCGGCGGCAACAATCGATGCTGATGTAATTATCCAAACGTTGAATTCTTTATCGGGCTGAAACAATGGCGTATTTTCAGACCAAACAACATCGCGTACCCACTGACTGGGGTGGCACCCCCCTGGCGTGTTCTCTTTGTTTATACTACGCAATAGAATAATCTCTGCACAGAGTTCTGTAACTACAATCGTGGAAGAGCCGATGGATGTGTACATGCTAGACCTACGCGGCGCATGTACGTCGTAAGAAAAATGCATACCTCAACAAGCAATCCCTTAGAGAAATTGTCCATTGCTCCATAATTGATGCTAAACTGATAACATCGGTGAATTATCAGTGACGATAATTCTATAACAGACCGCGACAACTCTAAACAATAATGGCGCATGTAATCAGTGAAAAAGTTTTGCTAGGCACGGGGACGAGAATTGTCGTGAGCAATCAGGTGCCTGTTTCAAAGTTTTCCTCGCGATGGAGGATTGTAGTTGTTTCGTACAGTCGGCTGAGTGTAGACCGACTCCCTTTATACTCGAGGATATTAATGAATTTTGCGGGTCGTCTTGAGAATCACGTTAGGATTTCGGAGAAGCTGAATTCGGATTTCAGTTAACAAAACAAGATAGAAAAGAGGACGAAGCTCCGATTTTCCCGTACCGTCTTAATTTAAATCAAAGATCCATGCTTATCTGGTGTGCGATAGTGCGCGGCGGGCTAAGGCTTTTAGTCGAAGAGTTATTCGAACGTGGATTTTACTAAGTGAGATGATAATGCATTGGGACAACAGTCCGGAAGGCGATGCGGCAGCGAGCGTCCGGGCCCTGCATAGATATCTTACCGGGGATCCCCGCGTATCCGCGGTATATAGCGTTATCTAATCCCGAAGGAGTGTTGATTCTGCAGCTCACACCCGCATCACGCGATGAGGTTTTCGTGTCGCCGGGGATTACCCCTATTTTGCGACCGGGAACCCCCTACCTTCGGCCACCTACTCAGCCAGCACCCTCGGGCCGCCGTCGTAAGTTCGAATGAAAACAAAATTAATGCTTTGCCACAACACGGTTGTAAGCTCCTTGAGTAATTACCCAGCCGTTTTGGTTCCTCGGTTGGTTGCATAACGAATTGTATAAGTAGGAAAACCGATCGGTATGTAGAAGAATCAGTGACTTGGGTAGAATTTTCACCTTCGCCGAATCAGCCAATCTTACGAATCACCGCCCTGCGAACTTTATTCGGCTTCCTCAGTTTTGATGAAACTTTAACCGCTGATAAAAATTTACTTTAAGCATAATGTATAATTAACTTGTATACCGAATGTAAATCCTCGTGCCTTACGTAATTTTTACAAATCTTCCCACCAACATTTCTCCAATTTACCGAAGCCTCGAGTTCGGCCATCGATTTACAGTGATAATGAGAAAAAGAAGAGAGATAAAAATGTTTTTATCGGAAAAGTGAAAGAGAGAACGGACGCGGGCGGATTTTGTTTCCGTTGAGTGTTAATTGGTTCTATCGAAAATATGACGGTCACGCCAATTGGCTGCATTTACATGTATCTCGTATGTATATGTACACTGCCGTTGTCCAATTATAGAAAATTAATTGGCAATCGATCAACTACGACGACTCGGTTGCATTAAACTAGCGACGAGGCAAACAGCAAATAACGCGCCAGATTGCACGGAATTTACTGTCAAGCCCTTTGAATATATCGATGTTATTGTAACGCGTTCACCAATTACGTTTGTGATAACCGTTGACGCGTATATTTACTCCTCGTTCGCCGCTGCAGCATAAAATTAGTTTCGCCCATCATCCGGTTTCCATAACGTGATTTGGTGCGATCGCGATACCAATAATGATCAATTTATAAACCGGACGTGGCGTCACGGATGTTGTTACAGAGATCATTTGCAAGACGAGTACCTGAGGGTAAATTTTACGTTAACGTAAGTTTCTGCTAGATGAATACTGGAATTACGTTTCGTGAGAGTTCCCGTAAAAATCGCCTGACAAAGGTATAATAATATATAATACATTACACTCCTTTTTAGCGGTCCGTTCCTCTTCATCTTTCCTGCTCGCAGCGGGTCTAGAAAGCAAATATTTGCCGCAACGAATTATAATCCGTGTGGAAGTTAAAATATAGTGACGCGGATGCCCGAGCTTTTGTGTTGAGACTTCTTTTTTTATAGAATTCGGCATCTTTCATGATGCTGCGGCAGGATTTAACGCGGGATGGAAATTGAGGAGATATTTAGCTTAGGATGAAGAGGGAATTCGCAACGCGTAGTTCTCTGTCGGCTCTATTCTTCCAGCTCCGGCATGTTACTGCACAGAATTCTTTCCTCGATGAAGGTGACATCTGATATCTTTCTTAACGAACCCATCAGTCGCGCCTTTATTATACGTATATTACACTATCGGCCAGAAACGTATTTTTTTCATTACCGCGTCCCAATTTTCAGTGTCGGAATAATGAAATCTGATCGCTTCAGACTTTTTTTTTTCTCTGTTTAATTTTTCTCGCAAAAATAAATGTTTATTTCTCACGAGTATAAGTTATTACGATGAATCGGAGAAAGGCACTTTTGGCGAAGATTCACGTAGACGCACAGAGATAGGATTAGGACCTACGGGCAATCAGTGCGAAAATCTAATACCGCCGTGCCCTAATACCGTGACAATACCTGCAAAACAGACAAAACAGATGTTTTCACGTCTATAAGCACGACGTTAAGTGGATGCTGGGGACACCTGCTGAGCTTGTTTCTCGGGGGTCACACTCGAACCTCTTGGCTTAAAAATCAAAGGCTTTCGTCCGGGAAACACCCGTGAAACTGCGCCAGTGTTGCCGCGCTACGGGATGCTCGTCCTTTCCCGCAAACGGAATCGTGGAAATTCGCAAAGCCATCTTTACAGGCTTGACGTCGAAATTCTGACATGGAATGTGCCTGCATAACGACAAAGAAGAAACTATGGCACAGAAGAATGCCGCCTGTTTGTTGTATCGGTAACAGTACAGCCAGCAGATACCAAAAAGCAAACAAGGAAACTACTGCCGTGTTAAAAAACAGTGACGGAACTCTTGGGGATAAGTGAATTCAGCAGCGTGACAGTATTATAATTGTTGAACTTGATTACACGTATCTACAGATGAGGAAACTCGGTTTATACTCGTCTACACCGCGCAGCAAGCTTGTACCTACCTAATTAATGCAACGTGCATTATGCCTTCTTTGTCGTTCTCCCGTGACTATTTATCGTAATTAATTATCCAGACAAAGCCACGTATTCGCCGGAGGCATGATCACGCTGTATGCAATAATTCCTGCAGGCGATGCCTGTATAATAACAAGTGTAACAGCTGCTGCAGGCGCGAGCGAATGAGGTAATATTTTCACGGTAGGTATACTTTAAGACCGAGATTCGAAACGCACGTCCCTGCCGCGGATGCCCCTGGGGGATGAAAATATTCAGAGTAAACTTCACCTCGGGATTATCCATGAACCTCATCTTTTCGCGTTGAGTACCGCAGCCAATTAGGTGTTACATCTCGTGAAAATACGACTGGAATTGAAGAGATTTGGGAGGACGGTGGGTTCGGTGGTTACGCGTCGCGATGTAATTTGTATAATATACTTCTTGACTTGGAATTCCTGATCCTTCCACAATGTGTTTATATCCTTGTAAATCCTTCGAGCGCTAAAAAAACTCTGAGTGGAGTAAAAATCAGGTTGCGATCTAACGCGAAAACCAAACTCGAAACGTTTGACTCGAGAGAAAACCGAGTTCATTCAATCGGTCTCCGTTTGCCGGACTTGAGATTCTACGCAGCTGTAACGCTCGATTACCGCAAAAGCTTGATTCCGAAAAAATTCAGTCTCGCCTCTCAAACACCCGACGTAACATCTCCGGCAGCGATGCGACTGGATTCGAAGACTTTTATTGACTTCCGATTGCATTACCATTTATTTCACTCACCCGTGATAATTTGATAAGATCGGTGAAAGGATAGCGCGGCACTCTGCCGTTGACAATGCAATTAACTTTTCCTTTGTCCCGCGAACGCGAGTTGTCATATACTTGTCGCGGGCAGGCCAATAAGCAGGGCTCTCGCCTCTCCGACAATGGGGCCAACTTATTATATTCATGAGTCTCAGCTCGTTCGCACTTCGGGGGAAGTGAGAATACGAGAAGTCCTTTGATGCGGCAAATTTACCCATCCTCGATCCAGTCGACGCGTTCTATTATATGATTTGCAGAGAATGAGACCACCGCTGCTGACAACAATTCACACGATGGTCCCATATTTTTTTTTTTATCACGAAGCAGCGAATACTTGGAACGGAGATGAAATCAACTGCGGCACTTAAAAAAATGTTGAAAGCCGTTTCGCTTTGCGATACGTTTTGATCGGGTAATGGGTTAAATTTTCAAGAAACAAATCCTTTTTATAGGCCTTAATGGAATTCATACGTGGTTTTGTAATTACTCTCTTGACGAATCTCCGTGAGACGGAAAGCTGCTCATGGTACAGAATCCTAGTGAAATGCTATAGTAATCTAAATCGTGTTTTGTACCACCATCTTGGTCTCGCATAGACTTCGATGTGCGACGAGTCGCAAGGCTGGCTCGCGCCAGATCCTTCGAACTGGTCCTACAAAATGGGCCCTAATCCACAGCGCGGCTAATCCCACATCTCGCACGCTGCCTCGAATTGCAACTGCAGCCTAGTACGGAACTTGTGCATGTGCAGCATGGCCCGTTTATATCCTCATATCGCGCATATGCCGGTATCCTATGGTTGCTCCGAGAATGCGAGCAAAACATTTAAGGCGCGGTTAGCGTTCGACATTTGGACTCGGATTGCAACCGAATTTGAATTTTTCAATCAAGTATAACTATAATTGGAACTGCAACGAACAGCGTGCAACGTGTGTTCAATATTCGTCTCTGTAATGACGGACGTACAGCAACCAGAAATTCATATAAAAGAAAGAGAATGACGAAGGGTTCTAACAGCATCCCGCGTGTAAAGCTGTAAGGGTGATTCAGGGGGCAGGGATACATGGGATCTAGGATCTCTGGATTCGACCACGATTAACGTCCGGATTAGGATTAGGGTTGGCATATATGTATCCCTGCGAAAGAATAGCCCGTATATACGTATTCGCACACGCGGCGAAATTGTACGCGTATGTAAGTTTCCGAACGGTTTCAACGTATGGATGGACTGTTATATAATACAACGTCGAACACACGTACGCGGTTTCGTTTGTACCGTCGTACCCACACGAACCGGAACTATGTACATAACATACACATACGTACGTGTATAATATTTCTACTACGCGTGTAGAAGCTGCACGCGAGATTTTCCCATCCCCTAATACCCATTACAACGGTTTTATGTTCTTAAATCGGGCACACGGACGCGGGATTTTAAATAATTGAAGAGACATTTTATGGATTACAGTTCAACGATACCCGGCGTATCTGGCATCACGACGGGTACCTAATTTTTCTACGGTCTGACGAAAATTTGAATAACTCCAACAATATCAGGTTTAAAGTGTTAGTTTCACGACTGTTGTAAAAAGAGGTATTAAAGAAAAAAAATTCTTACGCTCTAGAGAGCGATCCGGTCCGATTATCTCAATACGGTACAAGTTCGATAATTGATGAATCAGTATGAAATGATTAATATCGAATAATCTGGACAATATGGAAAATAATAAGTATAATATTCGCGGATTGAGCGATTGTTGTAAAATGGGCATTTGAATTTGCACCCGATTATGACATATAATTCACTGTACATTTTGGACACAGAATTTGCGTAATTGTACAACCTTCGTGGATGAGGATCTTCGCGTAAATGCATATCGTGTATGCAGAGACGTACGTGCATAGATTCAGGGAACAGACGAACGGAAGGTACAAAGAGAACGGCGTGAAAAAACGGTAACACACGGGGCGTCTGATGATTATCCACACTAAATGCGTCAGCCCCCTCCACCGGCTTCAACCCTCCGGTTACGAAGTTACGCTTCCGGTTGTCATCGCGAAATTCTGTCCCCGAGAGCGGCGTTTTCCTAGGGGATGGAACTCGAAGCCACGCCTAGCAGCCAATCCGCGAGAAGACTGCAGGGTGGCTCAGGCAGCGAGGGTGGCGCGTCGACGAGGAACTACGAGGCCGGGGCTTCGTGTCTGGACATTTGTCTCTTCTAGTTATCGAAAAGCTCGTCGAGGAGAGGGCGTCGAAATTCGCCAATGCACCGGCCCGAGTTTTCAACCAAGTCGTAAAATTTCTTTCCGCCTTCCATTGCCGTCAATTTATTCTCTCATTCGTCTCGGTAATCAGTCGACGAATTGAAACACCCGGGGTGTCGCAACATGTTCAAATCGACGATTATCATCAATCGACGCTGTTAAATCATCGTCCGGCGTGTTTTAAACGGGCGGTAAAACGTCCATGATCAGAAGTTTCGTGAAGTTAGAACCAACGGGATTGAAGAAAGATGCAAAAGTGCCAGAGTGCCTGATTCGTTGATTAGTTTCTCACTTCGATTGGCTCGGGCTGATCGAATTCGGTCGAATTTAAGGTGAAAGTGATCCAACACTCGGCCGACGCGACGGATGCCGAAATCTGTGCCGAACACCGATGTGAAATAGATGTAGAGAGTGGTAAAGCTCGAGAATAATTCGCTACAAACGTCGAGGCGATTGCTTTGAGTTGCAAATATCGTGGACAGGGAGATTCGTCCGTCAAAGCGAATGTTGCCTCCGACTTCCGGTGAAGTGGATCCCCTGAAGGACCTCGGAAATACAATTGACAAAGCTTCACGGTCTGCCAATTCGTGCGGAGTGACATCGGAGGTAATAATATTTGGAACATGGTAGAAAGCATCTTCGCCGGCGATTCCCCAAAATCAAGATCCTCGATGACCGAACCTTCCAGCCCTGTTCAGGACGGACCAGGACTTTCTGGGTACAGTCACGCCTACTTGTACGGCTACGGGGCCGACACCTTGCAGCAAAAGATCAAGTCCGAATCCCAGATAATCCAGTCGTCAAGAGATCATGCGGATCTCGATCGCGAACGCGTATTTTCCAGGAATATCCACAGTCCCGCGAGCCCTGACCAATTGAATTACCGTCCGTCCGTCTCCAGGCCCAGCTCTTCGGCTACCATGTCTTCGCCCACGTCCATATTCACCATTGACAGTATCCTCGCCCCTCGCACAGGTGGCAACGTCACCCCGACGAGCTCCGGGAGTTTGTCAACCCTGCCGAATGCCGAACCAATTAACTCGCCGCCGAGGACAGCCACCATGCATCCCCTTCAGCAGCAGCTCCATCACTTGGCGTTCACGTCTGCAGATTTTCTAGGTGGGTTTGAATTTTCAAATCACCCGTGTGATGAAGATTGCGTGTTTTTATCAAAATACGGCCGAATCAGTGTCGACGAAGGGAACTTCATTCAAGGGGAATTTTCATCACGTGTACTCGACTCGTATTTCAGATTTTTCGAGACAAGTGTTGTAACCATCGTTTAAATTTTGCGACATTTTTTATCGACGGACGCACGAGAGCAATGTTTTCAACGAACGGTTGAAGCCTTTTTGGAAAAATATCGGAGGGGTCGTTTCGACGCAGAATGTATTTACACAGCAAATACGACGATTCGCTAAATTAAAATTCTGTTGTCTTTACTGATGCGCGAGGCTTCCGTAGAAACGTTACAAGAAGCCGTAGCAAGTGCGAAACGAAGATTCATCGCTTTGCCTTCCTCGATGAGCCGCGCCGATTGTTATCAGACGATAAAACATATTTCGAAGTCAAATTTCATTTCTAAACACCAAGGATATATTTCTTGCCCTTTTCGCGTATAACGCGATAGACGAGTATAAATCAATTATCGATCCTGCTTATCAATCGATGGAATCGTTCTTGCGAAAATTCTCTGACATCCCAAGCGATTCGGATACGGATGAATGGGTGTTGGAATGATATTTTCACCCTGCAGTCACGGGCTGCAGTATTTTTCCGTTTCAAAGGAATATTGTCTGGTCCGCGGTGCACTCGAGCCGAGACAAATCCGACGTGAAACCTGAAGGCATCACCCGTCTCGCCTTTTTACCACCTTAAAAGCGCTAAGTATTTTCGTATTTTTTCCCACCCCGAGACTGGAACTAGAAACGCATCGTCGCCCTGAAACCTACAATCCGTCTTCCTTTCGCACGGACGGTTTCGCGCTTGCAAATCTGCCGCGAAACTCCGGATGGTGAGCAAAGCTCTTTTTCTACGGAGAGCGTACATCCATCGACGAGCGGGGCGGTGAAACGTTTAGGGGTAAAATGTAAGCAGCTTTTTTTGTAAGATTTTAAATAAGGTCTCCCGGGGGAATACGGACTCGGCACCGGCGTCTCGACGCCTCGTGACATGCGAGGGAACGCTAAGTGTACGCCGCAGAGTTTAAACTCTGGAGAAATGTAATCCAGGTGAAGCCTTAATGGACTCACAGCTAAACTGGATTCATGTTTGCCAATCTGATATACATTCTTAGACTCGTTTATTTCCTCGTCTCAAACGGCTCTACACTGTTGCATAAATTTGTATAAAAAAAAAAAAAAGAAACAAACTTAAGTTATACCGATTCGAACCAATTTCAAATCCATTTCCACTATCCCATTCGGTCAGATTCTTACAATAAGTTTAGGTCTTTCATTTAGCTTACGAAGAATCTGTGTAAACTGATTAAACTTCGAGAAGAAGCGCATAATTATGGTGGACTCATTTTAACCTGAATTGTCACACCAGCATGTAGCATTCCAGATTATCAATACACAATTCGATTGCGATTCGTTACAGTTCGTAAGAGAGCAATAATTTCACAATATTATAAAGCGTGATGGGCGAGAGTGCGCAGCTTTGTTCAAATTCGATTACTTACTTAGGCTAGCTTAGAGTAAACGGTAAATTTTTGACCAGACTGACTCCTGCTTATCCGATTGTTGCCGCTCTGTTTGTTTCAGCTGCCGCCTATCCGGGATTGTATCCTGGAGGTTACGTCGCTGCGATGGCAGCGGCCGGTGTTTCGCTCCACGGGCAACCGGCTTTTTATCACGCAACGCATCCTTATCACATGAATCCAGGGGTTCCGGGGGCTGGACCGATGACCAAGAGGAAACGGCGCCATCGTACAATATTCACCGAAGAACAATTGGAGCAGCTGGAAGCGACTTTCGACAAAACTCATTACCCCGATGTTTTGCTCAGAGAGCAGCTGGCCCTTCAGGTTGATCTGAAGGAAGAGCGCATCGAAGTGAGTTGAATTTTAACGAATTAAGAAACGTTTCAACATTTGGTTGAAAATCTATTAGCTTGAAATGAAAAATCATCCGTGAAACAATCGTTTCCTGGACGGTAAACTCGCGAGGGTTTCGTCCGAGTACCTAACCGAGTATATTACAGTTACATGTGTCCTTTGCAGCGTCTGGTCGGATCGACGCGTTCGCTTTCAATTATTGAGGTTTTGCTGATACCCCGAATTTGTTGTGTTAAAATAATACCGGACTGTGTTCCCAAATATTTGTAAAGCCCTTGAAATTCTTTCCCTTTAAAGTCCAAACATGAATGGATTCGGTAGAATTATTTCGACAAATAGCGCTGACAAGCCTTGTATACCTATGAAAGAACGAGGGTCTTCCACGACTGGCAGGAAGAGACACGAACGACAGAGTATCCAGTGGTGGAACCTCTGCAGTGGGTCTGACAAATTGGTTTTTTGAGAAATGAAAGATATTCGGTTACTCTCTGGTAAATATTTGACCTACCCGCGTTTGGTCGATATGCACAATTTATAATGTAAGCAAAGCCTCACTGTCGGAAGTCAATTGTTTGTAGCGTTAATGCCGTTAATGCACAAAGCCTATAATATTTTAATGTGACTAAAATGTCCTAAAATAGTCCAACCGGAGTGCTTTTGTTTGACTTGCTGAGACTCTACGATACATTTCTGTCATCCATTAACTCTCCCACTTATTGTCACCCTCGTTTTTCATACGCACCGTATCAAGTTTTATATTTTCACATATTCTCACCCGGATTTTCGATAATTGTATTCACACCATTTAAAAAAAAAAGAAGATATTTCGAAAATCGCATAATCACAACTTGTCCCAACCGTTCTACGCGCATATATTTTTATCTGCTTTTCAGTAAATTCAACCCAGATGTTTAATTACGACGCAATTTTGAGACTCGCGTTGAAACATGATCGACGCCTAAGGATGATTTTACAGCACGATGTAGCGTTCAGGCTTCCGAACTTTACTTATTCGATAGTTCTTAACTAGGAAACTCGTACTACGTCACCTTCGAACACCCTTCAAGTTTAAGCTAATATTTTCAGAGCATATTCTGCGCTTCGATAAGTGACCTGGGTAATAGACCGAGGTGTAACTTATTCGTAATTTCTTACATAATCGTCGATTGATTACCAATCGCTGCATACAATTTACACAAGATGTAAAATTCCAAACTCACTCGATGCTTGTTCGGTCACGATGCACAACACTTAAAAATTTCGTAATATTCTCTATCTACAAACGAGATTTGCGACAAGGGTATTTAAGGATCTCTGGCAGATCTTACCCTCATGATACAGCGTTTTGGAAGCGAGTATATGACGTATATTCGTGGACCACCCACGTCGAGAGGTAATATCGCTTGGAGTTTGAGAGGCTTAGTCAAGGAGTCTTTTCTGCGGTGAGGTAGCTCATGGATTTTGGAACAACATCAATCTTGCCGCAACGCGCGACTACGCCGGAGATCTTCGCTTCTCTGGATCTTCTATGGATCTAAATTCCTAAAGAAATACAAAATTTGTTTGCATAGACGGCTCTTCACCGCTGCGAGGAAAGATATTCGGGAGGGTATATATTCCCTACGAAATGCTAGTCGTCCTGTTTCCTTGTAAGACTTTACCGTTTTATCGTCGGGAGCTTTTCTCCGTCGGAGTTCAAAGCATTGGCAAAATTACAATTCGTCACTCCTCGCGCTTCACTTTTTACGGGCCAATGCGCAGGTTTCAATTTTTCACAAAACCTTACCACCAATTTTATCTCGCTACGCTACGAGTAATGCTGGGAAACCTTTACTCTTCCCTTATTCAAATATCACTCGCACGCCACCGTGAATACCTACGTAAATCGTAAAATTTGTCTGAGAATATGCAATATCATTAGCGAATCAAACCGTCTGACAATGAGTATCGGTTGTCTTCCTAATCGACTCGGACAGGCGTGTCGTGCAAACGCAGGCGTGATATACACGAGTTAAAATTCTTTGATCCTTTCTCGTCCCCTCGGCCTTTCTCCATTACCTCTGGTCCTCTCACCCTTACAGTTCTCATCCATTCGGAGGGTGTCGCTGTTGGTTTATAAATCAGCAGAGCATCTTTTACGAGTTGTTTTCATGAAACGAATCATATAATATTCAAATAAGTTCAATTATTATCATGCGTATCTAGAAAAAAATTTTTTTTCAAGTGATAACAGTTTTTTGTCGAAATTTAAAAAATATATTAGCAACTGAATACGAAAGACTAGACGGCATATCATATAAATATTTTAGCAGCACTTGTTTCGTCAAATTCAAGGTTTAGAGTTGAATACATGAAAGCTCAGACACGACGGATGAAAAGAAAAATTTGACCACGCAATTACGGTACCTAAGTATACAAATTTTAATGCCTACAGATTTAAAGAAAATTGTGTTAGTATAAATTCAAGGAAGAGTTTGTCATCCACATACTAACTCGGGTTTTTTTTTTTTTTTCTCAACAGAAATGATGAAGCGAGTAAATATGACATAAGACCACCGCAGATAAGAAAACTCTGACTTCACTGTGAAATTTCGCACCTAGGGAGTCCTGGAAAAACCTAATCTGCTTTTACTGCCTAAAACTTTGAACAGACCGTACACAGTGAAAAGGCGCATTCATTTATTTGGGAAAAGTAAATAGCCAAAGACTTTACCGATTATACTGTTTTCCTTGTGTTTTCTATTTTACTTCCGTAGTATAACATACGTTTCCACGAAGTTTAAACGAAAATGCTGCTGCCTACCTTCAAAAGGGGACAAGACACAATTTATACGAAGTTTCAGAAAAATTTACTGATACGCGTTACGCGTAGATACACAAACTGACGATATTTCAAATTATCAAATTCAATCGTTGATGTCAGCGTGACAACCTTGGATACGCGTGTCTCTGAATGGTAAAGCTGATTATACAGGGACGAACGGATATGCAAGTCAATATTCGCAAGATATGTTGCAAAAAAATGAAAAAAGATAGGGCTTTTCACGCCATCTCAGTAACATTTTTTAATTTTGCCAAGGATTTTTTCTACGTTCGTACGAGGCCTGAAGAGCTTCAAAGAATTTTTAAAAAAATTTTGAATCACGCGTCTTTACCCAATAATTTTTTAAGCCCATCTCAAAAACACAAAAACAAAAAGTTGATTTTTATGAAACAAGATAAAAAAACATTTGATTTCCGAAATGATCCGTTTTTACGCACGATTCAAAGTGGGTCCTCGTATATTTAAACTTGTTTTAAAATCTTTTTCTATTATTTCAGTCGTTCTTTCTCTTTTTATATCTGTTAAGAATCTGTTACAATACACACCGCATCTCCTATGTTTTTTCAGTTTCAAAACAAACTCACTATTTTTTTTTACGATCAATTTACGTGTTTCTGAGATGGGTTTAAAAAATGACAGGTTAAAGAAGAGTGACGAAAAAAATTTGAAAAAATACTTCGAAGCTTTTCAGGAGTCGTAGTAAGTTGAAAAAAATCCTTGATGAAATTAAAAATGTTATGGTCAAAAATTTACTGAGTTTTCGTGGAAAGCCCCGTACATATAAATGTATAAGTTTGCTCAGGCTTCCGTTGATACTCGGTCGATGTACGTTAAATTTTAAAATGTAATGTTCAGACGAAGACGATGTTGGGTTCACACGTCCTCTGGTCGATTGCTCATCATAAAATGCATCGGGTAAAATTTCGGTGAGACCGTAGAAAAAATTAACAAGACAATAAGTAAAGCGGTTTTGGTTTTATGATATTACGAATTCTTTCCAGATTGTTCTTTAAGGTTACTCTTTAGTCAATCTAAAATCCATGGCTGTATATGAGACTTGGATTGGTTGTTAATAGGAATGAAGCGAATCCCCTCGTTGAATATTGGACCAGATTTCCGGTCAAAAATGTGAAAACGGGCTTTTTGATAATTGGACTTTTAACATAGCACTTATGGCCGTTTCAAGTTTTATCGACGGAGATACTGTCACAATTATTTCATAAAATTCATAAACCTTGACAAAAAACGAGATAATGGTTGTTCGAATAATGATCTTTCCAACGACATGTTGAAAAAGAGACGTTGCTGACCGTTTCGAACAGATTCTTAATGATAAAAACAATGGTGTATAATTTAAAAATCTCACAACCGGGACGCGATGATATGGCGCGGAATTTGAGCATCGTGAATCGAATCTTCGCATAACTTGTATTGACTTATTACTAATAATAACAAAATGAAGATTAAAACGTTCATTTTTGATTAAAAGAATTCTATTGTACATTGATATGTATGAAAATAATGCAACTGTTATACACTCGCTATCAATTGTGTCTGATGACTACTACATTCAAACGAAAAACTATGGACAGAAGTTTATTAATAAAATTGTAATAAACCATCATCCAAAATGTTCTTAAAATTCGTAAATTTAATTTTCGCGGATTAATCCAACAACATTAACGTAAATTAGACAATTTTCCAAAAGGATGTTCTACTGTCACCGTAATCACTGAAGAACCACCTTAATTCCCAGAGACTTGTTATGTATCCAGTCAAGACGTATTGCCACGTGCCTTTCTGCTTCGCACTAATTGAATCTGACGCATACAAGTCTCGTTCGTTCGCTCGCAAGCTCGTGTCACGGCTTAATTCCGTCGCTTCATTGCCTATTATCAATGTTGTTGTTTCAGGTGTGGTTCAAAAACAGACGGGCCAAGTGGCGTAAGCAAAAAAGAGAGGAACAGGAAAGGCTTCGTAAGCTGCAGCTCGAACAACGGCAACGTACCGACGACGCTGTCGTCATGTCGCCAATAAGAGTCGCGAATCATCTAACCCTTAGGAAAGATCCCCATGATCAGGATACCGATAGCTCTGATCTCGAAGTGGCGTAGTCTTCGAAAACAACCTCGCAAACAGACTTATGTCTTGTCGCGTACACCAGCGTGCATGCTTTCACGATTTAGAAATTTGAAATTAAGATTTCGCGGGATGCGGTATTCGGTCGTATCTCATTCTCAGCCGAGTGTAAATAAGATGTATATATGCCTGTAAATACTGATAAACTATGAATGTAGAGAAATTAATAAATTATTGTTCGAATAGGAAAGACGCAAATGAACGCAATTACGTTTATGATTCAGGAATTCCTGAACGATCGTCGTCGATATATTTACATTAAGTATAGATATGCAAACGGAATGCCTATCGATTTCACTCGCAATCTTGTAGCATGGGTAGGTACGTTGGAAAAAATACATTGTAACATTTTCGTTTGAAGAAAAATAACAAGATTTCCACGCCTGGAAATTAATTCATTGCCTTGCAGGTAATTCTAATTTGGACAGATGTTCTATCTATATTATACTTATCTATCTTATTAGAAACAGCGATACCAGCAGTCAATAAACACCACGAGATAGGAGCCGACAGTGTGTCGGAAATTTCTATAGAGTATAGACATGTTTAATAAATCAGAAACTAGCTTGAGACGTTTTCCATCAAAACAAAACTCCACGGTGTACACACGCTTCGCGTTCACACATTGTCTAATAAGTAAGTGAATCCTGACCTTCGACGTCAACGGATTCGATATCAGGCACTGTAAACTGATAAAACACGTGCACCTAGATTAATTCAGTCACGCAGCGTCGCTTGCCGACACTGGATCGGTCTCAAAATTAATAATCTCATAAAATGTAAAATGTTACGGACGAGGGTTTTCCGAGTGTAGAATCAGTGCGGTAGATAAGAAAGTAAAACAAAGAGATGAATCAAAATATGCATCAGTGGTTGAGCATATTTTAACAAAACTTTACACCTACCTGTCCTTTGAATAATGACGTCAAGTTGTACTCAGGCAGATCAGACTTCGTAGATTCAATTTAAACACTGAGTGTCTTGTTGTGTGGAATGCACAAAGTGCTATTCGACTAACGATTCACAGTTTTCATAAGATTGTGTGGCACGGTTTAAAGTAGGAACGGTTGTAACAATCGCATTTGTAAAGGGTGTTCAAAGGTTCAGATCCATTACGCCACAGGTAAAGATAGATAAGAATTCATACTCTAACGACAGTCAAGACTTACATAAGGCATCGCATGTTTCAAAAATGAGTTGTATAATGAGCCATTTACAGCGTGTAGTTACCTTGCGAATGTACACGATTGTTGCATTGTTTATTACACCAATGATTCTTCCATTTTTTCACGACGGAACATACTGTCAGAACGAGGCTTTGTATGGGTTCGAGTCGAGTTTGGAACGTAGAAATCACGCGGCACCGCTTATCACGGCGAAGAATGAAGCAGTCAAACCACCGGAACTGGTGAACAAGAAAAAGACAGTTTTGTATTGGACAAAAATGTTTTCGAGTAAAAATTTTCGCTTAAGCGTACACGACGAAAATCCTGACGTTTTCGCAAACTGTCCTGTCAGCTCTTGCATGGGAACAAGCGACCGAAATTATCAGCCCGTCGAGAAATTCGACGCTCTTCTATTTCACGGTCCGGAATTAAACGCCAGAGATTTGCCAAAAACAAGGTCACCAAATCAACGATACATATTCGCGGATTTTGAGACACAGGTCTTTCATCCGATACCGAAAAGATTAGAATTCAACAATTTTTTCAACTGGACAATGACTTACAGGAGAGATGGAGACATTATGCGGCCACACGCGATCTTCAGGAAAATTAGCACCAACGAGTTTATACCCCCCGACATTCCGGCACAGTGGTTGGACGTTTCCGACGGCAACGTGTCCGAGTCTACGCGTCTCTTGTTCAAGAAGAAATCGAAAATGGCCGCATGGTTCGTTTCTCATTGTTCGACGAACAGCAAGCGAGAGAACATCGTGAAGAAGTTGCAGAAATATGTGAAGGTAGACGTTTATGGAACGTGTGGAACATTGGAATGCCCGAAAGCCAAAGGAGCCGAATGTTACGAGCAATTGGAACAAGGATATTTCTTCTACCTGTCATTCGAGAACTCCTTGTGCCGTGATTACATCACGGAAAAAGTGTACCGGGTACTGGACTACGACGTGATACCCGTCGTTTACGGTGCGACAGACTACGAAACTTTTCTCCCGCCGAATTCCTACATCAACATCCTGGACTTTCCCTCGATCGAGGCACTCGCCAATTTCCTCACGGAACTGAGTCAGGACGAGGAGAGGTATCTGAGCTACTTCAAGTGGAGAAGTTTTTACAAAATGGTCACTGGGGATCCCCATATTATCGCTTGCGAGTTTTGCAAGATGCTCCATGAGCCAAATATGCCTAGACAGGTAATTGCCGACATATACGATTGGTGGGCTAAAGGATCGCAGTGTGTCCCACCGCCTGTAATCAACTAATAAAGTCATTGGTGATAATCAAAAAGATGTTATTGGTATGTGATAAGATAAAATAAGTATATGTAGATATATACCATGTAATTGAAACAAAGATCTAATTTAGTGATATTAATGTTCACCTCACGCGTACCAAAGTTATAATTATATCATTTTTATCATTTATATTAAACTTGGACCTCACTGGAATCAACGACGCGAAACAAGCTCAAGTTGTCGAGATAATATTCAAAGGAGCAAGGCCCAGGTGTGTGGTCAAGTCTTGTAAGGTAATTTAAAGACACATAAATTAAGAAATTTAATCTGGTGTATTCAGTAATACATTACAGCCAATAAGTGATAATTAACAATCACCATTCTCGTTTTCAACCTCCGATCTGCTCGCGACCAAATGAATAAGTAGCAGTAAGGACGAAGAAAGCAGCCTCGTACAAGGTTGCGACGACAATAAACCACGTTCTACGGAAGGAAACAATAACTGTCTGCTTCAACTGGATTCATTCTGTACCGTAACGTCATTTATTTTTCCATTCTCGTGCTCTTTTATTGCTTTTTTGTTTTCCGTCATTTATTTCAGATATGTGTATAATATTTTATACCAGGAAATTGGTGAAATAAAATGTTTGACACCTTCTGGAAAAATAGAAAAAAACCGGAATCACGTTAATGACCGTCGAATCTAACCTCATTTATAACTACACTGCTTTTACACTCATTGATCGTATAAAATTCATACTTTATACCATTACTGGTTCATTGGGATATGATGTGATAACAAAACAACTAATTCGTCTGGAATTAAATTACTTGTAAATAAAAATAAACTAATCTATTCCAGACTGTCAGATATTAAATATGATTTGCAGTGATGTATAAAGTATAATTTAAAACTGAAATAGAGTAAAAACTGCTTTAGGGTGAAGAATAGTTTTATGTTTATCAGAAAATTTATTTCGTTCGATAATAGCAGCTGCATTACGCAATCTGGTGTTCGGTTTGAGGAGAAATCCCTAATGAACATCTGATTTAAAAAAATGATAACGTTCCAACTGTTGCCACGTGGAGTTGTTGTAATCTTTTAATATGGTCCTTCGATGTGCTCGTTTTAAAAGTGTACTGATGTGCATTACATATAGACGGATCGACGACATTTCAAATCTTTAATAAATGTTTAACGTCACCGATAGCCTTGGATACACCTGTCTGTAAACGGCGATGCTTGATTGTACAGGTGAAAATGGAATATGTTTATATATGTAAGTTCTACCTAAATATATGTACATTGTATATATTAAGTTTGATGAGGCATCAAATGATAATTTGCCAAATTACGTTGGATTTTAAAGAAGGTATAATATTCAGTTTGAAATTACGATGGATTAATTACATGAGAAAAAAGAGGCAGGGTTTTGGGGATTTTGATACAGTCTTGGCCGTTTTAGGTAATCGAAAATCCCCTATTTATCAAGACAAATGTATTCTACAATAAGAAAAATCCGCGACGTACGTTTAGCATCGACAAATTTACTAAATAAGTGAATCCTGTACTTAAACGTGAACAAATCCAATATCAGCCACTGAGAACTGATAAACCACGTGCACGTAGATTAAGTCAGTCACGCAGCGTCGCTTGTCGGCACTAGTACGGTCTCAAAGGCAGTTCTCTCATAAGCTTGAAATGTTACGAATACGGGCTTTGGAAGTGCAAAGTCAGTGATGCAGATTAGGAAGTGCAAAAAAAATATTGATGAAGAAATTTACCAGTGGCGTAGCATATTTTAACAAATATTTATAACTACCTCCCCGTTGAATAATTACATTAAGTTATAATCAGACATGTGAAAGTTCGTAAATCCAATTCAAAGATTAAGGATTTTGTTGTAACGTACAAAATGCCGTTCGGCTCATGATACAAGGTTTTTATAAGACTGTAGGGCAGGTTTTAAAGTGGAAGAAAATGTAACTGTTGCATTGTTATAGGACATCTGTTTAAACAAATAATCGATGCTTATTTAAATCCATTTTGCACGCTTCCATCAGTCTACCGGTTAAGATAGATAATTAGACTATAGACTCTAACGATAGTCAATATTTACATGACGCATCACATACCTGAAAAATGAGTTGTACAATGAATCATTTGCAGCGTGTACTTACCTTGCGAATGTACATGATTGTTGGATTGTTCATTGTACCAATGATTATGGTATTTTTGTACGGCAGAACATATTGTCAGTACGAGGCTCCGTATGGGTTCGAGTCGAGTTTGGAACTTAGAAGTCCCGTGGCACCACTTACGGTAGTTAAGGATGAACCAGCCAAACCACCGGAAGTAATGAAGAAGAAAAAGACAGTTTTGTATTGGACAAAAATGTTTTCGAGTAAAAATTTTTACCTTAGTGAACGTGGGGTAGATGGTGACATTTTTGCAAACTGTCCTGTCAGCTTTTGCATGGGAACAAACGACCGAAATTATCAACCCGTCGAGGAATTCGACGCTCTTTTGTTCCACGGTCCGGAATTGAACGCGAAAGATCTACCGAAAACAAGATCACCAAATCAACGCTACATTTTCATGGATTCGGAGACTCAGGTTTTCCATCCAGTACCAAACAGACCAGAATTCAATAATTTTTTCAACTGGACAATGGCTTACAGGAGAGATGCAGATGTCATGAGGCCGTATGGGATCTTCAGGAAACTTGATACCAACGAAATTATACCTCCATATATTCCGGCACAGTGGTTGAACGTCTCCGACGGTAACGTGTCCGAATCCACGAGTCTCTTGTTCAAAAAGAAGTCGAAAATGAGCGCGTGGTTCGTCTCTCATTGTGGGACGAACAGTAAGCGAGAGGACATTGCGAGAAAGTTACAGGAATACGTGACGGTTGACATTTATGGAAAGTGTGGTAAATTTCAGTGTTCGAGAGCCAATGAGGACGAATGTTACGAGCAATTGGAACAAGGATATTTCTTCTACCTGTCGTTCGAGAACTCGATGTGTCGTGATTACATCACGGAAAAAGTGTACCGGATACTGGACTACGACGTGATACCCGTCGTTTACGGTGCGGCTGACTACGAAACTTTTCTCCCGCCGAATTCCTACATCAACGTCAAGGATTTTCCCTCGATCGAGGCACTCGCCACCTTCCTCAAGGAACTGAGTCAGGATGAGGAGAGGTATCTGAGCTACTTCAAATGGAAAAGTTTTTACAAAGTTGACACCAAAAAGCACTATATCGTTTGTGAGTTTTGCAAGGCCCTCCATGATCCGAATTTGCCGAGACAGGTTATTGCCAACATATACGACTGGTGGGCTAAAGGATCGCAGTGTGTCCCACCCTTGGAAATTAACTAATCGAGTGAACAGTGCCAATTAGGAAGATTTCTGTGGTAAATGTTTAAATTATTGTTATATGAGTTAGTTGGTGTAGTCCGACGTGAAAGAGAAATAACATTATTTCGAAAAAAATTACGTTAAATTGTACAACGAACTATGGTTTAGAACGGAATACCGTAAACGTGTTCGGTAACTAACCATTAAGTCTTGTTGGATATTATTCGGCACTTTTTTGACACGTAGCTGAGAAACAATATTTTACATTCATAATTTAGATAAGTATTAACACTAATGACCACGATTCAGTTCTACAGGATTATTTCGTAAGTTGTGCGCGTTGTTTTTCATCAATTTAGATTTATCTACATGTATAAAAAAAAGGTTGATCTGCTATTTTACGATTTTGGGATGTGATGTTAGAACAATCGATTCGTCTGGAATAAAATGACCTTTAAGTAAAAATTAATGAATCTACCCCAGACGAATAGACCTTTCTGACTAGTCACCTCACATCAATTTTTTTGGATCTATAGGTGTATTTGAAAAATAAAAATAGTCCAATGCTAATCCGGGATAAAGAATAATTTCATTTGGAATAAAAGATTTATTTTATACAATCAGGGTACCAGTATGATGTAGTCTCATGTTCAATTCTAGGATAGGAATCTTCAATTAATATCTAATTTAAGGCAATGGTAACGTTCCAGCTGTCATGATGTGGAATTCTTGTGGTCTAAGAGAATTCTGGTTGCTCAAGAGATCACCTACATTATAGCAACGTATGCTGTTAATCACGTGTACTTTAATAGCAAGCTCATGGAATTCCTTGGAAACTAGGCTCACGTAAGCACTGATCGGTTGTCCACCAACCGTAAATATCGTCTATTATCATAGGCGATTGAGCGACTTCGTGCAATTTCTTACAAAGTTTGCACACGGTATAATGTTCGGGTCTGAGTTCGACATTATAGTAATTTTTCCACTTAAAAAAGTTCAAATATCGCTCCGGGTTCTGGCTGACGACCCAAAGGTAATCGGCCAGTGCCTCAGGACTGGAAAAGTCCTGTATATCAATGTAAGAACCAGGAGGTAACACGCTGGCGTAATCGGCTGCTCCATAGACGACAGGTACAACATTATACCGAAGGAATTTGAAAGCTTTTTCTGTTATGTAGTCTCTGCAGAGAGAATTTTCCATGGCAAGATAAAAGTAATAATCTCTTTCAACCATCTCAAAACAATCAGTTTCCTCTTGATCACACTTAAGGGATCCACAGTCCCCGAAAATGTCTACTGGTATGTGCTGTTTCAAGGCTTGCACGTAGAGTTCCCTTTTACTGGAGGTGAAACAATTGGACACAAACCAAGAGACCATTTTTGTTTTTCCCTGTACCTTCCGTCGGGTTTCCTCGGGAATGGTACCCTCGGAAACGTTCCTCCATGCAACTGGAATATGAGGAGGAACGTACTCCATTAAGTCGGTCACTTTAACAACACCGTACGGTCTCATCAGCGTCGAGTCTCTTCGATAAGTCATTGTCCAATTGAAGAAGTTTCTGTATATCTGGTTATCCGGGATTGGGTGAAACACCTGAGTCTCCAAATTGAGGAACACGTAGCGCTGATGGGGGGACCTTTGCTGCGGCAAGTCATTAGCCTTGATGTCTAATGCGTGGAAGATGATCATGTCGAAGTCTTGCACGTTCAGAGCTGTCCTGTTGTTCGTAGCAACGCACTTCCACACGGCACACGAGGCGAAGATATCCCCATCCCCAAAATCCATGTTGTCGCTTTCCCACATCTTCGTCCAGTACAAAATCGTCTTGGTGTTTGTCTCGTGGACGGAAGAGGCCGCCCTGTCGACGAGTCGCTCTTCCTGATGATGTGAGAATCTCACCTCCTTATCGCATGACCGTGTCTCGCTAATGTGTCTACCTAATATCCAGAATATAATTACCGGAACTGATATCAGCAGAATCAAAAGGTATAATTTAACGGACACTCTTCGATTCAATGACATGATTTCGCGCACTTGATATTTTTCAAATATTTCAGAAACCGTAATTATTTAGGTTTGAAAAAACTCCAGTCTAGCCACAGCTACTATGTACATTTCATCTACAACACGAGATTTTCAGTGGCATTGCTAGCACTACACCGTGTCAAGCAGTCCAATAATAGGTGGAGAGGACGTCTTAAAAAATTTTCATGCAATACAACAGTACGTGCCGGCAGTGTGTTCCACGTGTAGCGTACTAAAATTGGTTGATACAGGTGTATATGTGTACATTGGAGAACTTGCTGAGATAATTTCCAGCACGTTCGCGTACCCGCCTATCATTTCAAATTGGGTACCTTCTAGCTGATAAGATATCATGCAGGCATGATAATATTAGTAACGGCTGTCAATGACGAATCCCACGTCGTACTATGTATAATAAATCAATTTATGAAGCACAAATGCGTACCAGACCAATTCAGTCAATCTCTACTAAATAACATATAACTTTGCATATGTTTAAAAAATTACGTGGCACAAATTTTTGAAAGGTGGAAGCACCCTACAGTATCAAATTTCTTTGGATATATACAAGGCGATTATACTGATTATCTATCGACAGATTGGTCCGTCATTTGATATACCATAATGATTAATGCGCGTGCGCTAAAATTTGAGAGCAATTGTATGTCAGGGTGACCAACAGTCATAAATTCAGATAACAGGTCGCCGTGATGTATGTAACCCCAATAATTTTGATAGCTGTCGATGTTGAACACACTACCGGTGCCAACTGTCAAAAGCTTTGAGGTTACGTTCGTGATGTTTGGTCACCCTGACAAACAACTGTTTACGGATTGTAGCGCATGCGTATTAAACCATAGCAAACGACGGACCATTCTGTCGATAGATAATCACTCTGTATATGGCTGACAATGAATTGATTTCATTCGTGTCTCTCGTCTATGCACTTTCAAAACATGGCAAAGTCAGATCCGTTTATTGAGTAAGTGCGATGCACACATGACATCGAGAAGTATGCAGCACAAGGAAGGATAGGGAGCGTCCGGAAACTACGTAATCGGTTTGAAGTGGGGAGGGGGGGGGGGGGGGTACAGAAATTATGACGTCATATGCGAAAGGTGCTGCGGCTCGGGACTAGTGTGGATCCTATCACAGGTAATAGATAAAGTTTCTGTACTGCATATACTTCCTCTCATTATCCTATTTTTTAAAAATTTTGTGTCAAGCGGAGGGTCAAAAACCGTCAAAATCCGATGACGTAACTTATGGACGCTCCCTTATGAGTATATGTCTCACGGAACACAATGCTTACTCCACTACATGCCCGGGCCCTTTCGAGGAGTTGTTTCAACAAATTATGAAGGACCAGACTCGCAGTATTCATCAAGTTTGGTTAAGTTCACTAAGCACGTAAACTCTGCAGAACCGCGGCTAATTGTAAGACAATCAGCCCTACAAGTTTAACGGCCCCAACGCTATTGGGCCGTTGAGACCTAAAGGCGATCAACTTAAGTGCTTTTCTCGACTGGACGAGCTCGAACCACTTCATTATTTACGTCAGTCAAGGACTCACTAAAGCAAAGAGCAAGCGACTGGTACATTCGCCTGGAGAAAAATTGTTCTAGTTAATCTACATTAATCGACAATTCTTATTCAATGTCTCGACTGGTCAGCATGCCTTGATTTCATTTTTATACATATTTCGGACACATAACGTAGTTTATTATCTACAAATTATTAATCGACGCTCAAAATTGTGGTGTTGTAACAAAAACTATACTCTAGCCTCAGACTTTGATCAGATATACAGATTATGATAGAAATCCAAGTACTTTTTATACGTGAATTTAATTTTCAATTTGAAAACGACCGTTTACTTTACGGTTATCGTGTTATATCCAGCCACGTCTTCAGCTGACGCAAATAAAAAAAAAAACGAAAAAAAAGTCTTTGCGTAAAGAAAAGTTTACAGGCTTCGCACAAGATTGGCTTTTGATGAGTTTCAGTATGGTCTATGGATCTCAGTTACCTAGAATAAACAAAGCAAAAAAGTTACCCTTCACTTTGCACTCTGTTTTCCGTAAAGTTATAGACTCACAATCAGTCGTAATAATGTTTCAGATCAATTTAGGCACATTCTTAGTCGCGTAATACAAGTATGAAACTACAGTAACGGTTACATGTGAAAATCAATTTAATAACTCCTGCACTTCACGATAAGTAGCACTTTATTCAAACACTTGTACAGTTATAATTTTTTTGTTATAGATCACAATAGGACAAGAAAATGAATACATAAGAAGCGTTTTTTAATTGCTCAGTTCATCGACGATGCCTGGATCACTTTAGTGCCGTTGGTGGTTTCAGATAAGCGGCAGCTTCGCACGGAGAATCTTCGCAAGCACTCTTGTCCGTAGTTTTATTTTTCTGCTTCGCACCTCTGGACCGGCACTTATTATGATCTAAATTGTCATGGTCTTCGTGAGGACAGGTTATCTTGCGTCGCTTTTTAGGTGTTTTGTGCCTAGCTTTCTTACCGACCTTTGCCAGACACCGTGTCGGCCCTACGTCAATGGCATTGGCAATTCGGATAGGATTAACAACGAACTCGCTGCATTCGGTAGAAGCGATGGTCAGCGTAAGGACGTGCATAAACTTGAGGAAGCATGTCGTTCTGATGAGATAAATCACGCCACCGCCATACTGGAAAAGTGGTGGACCTGTCGAGTGAACGTCGCACATGTAATATGCGCCGCAGAACTTGAAGACACAAACGCAAGTGCTTTCACACGTCACAACACCGAACGGATGCTCCAAGAACATGTCCTGCAAGGTCGCCCACAGTGAGTTCGACGACTTGAGGTACAGACGACCTGTGACACCGGGCAGCAAGGTACCTTGAAATATCGTCTCTCCGATTTTAACATTTTTCGCCAGATATCGGTCCCAGTTTTCGACGTCCGCATACTCCGGCCTCTTCGCTTTCAACTCCGCCTCGAGTGTGCTGATCGTGTAATACTTATCCCCGCACATTACTATCGCGTCAAGAGTCTTGGGACTCCAGTACTCCGGTGCGGTGATTCGCGTCATGCCGGCGCAGACGACGTAGCAGGCGTAGGTCTGTTTACCGCGGTGTTCAGCAGGAAAGAGTGCCTGGGTGGGGTGGATCTCACCCCACAGAGAGAACAGCTTGTAAGGTTCTTCGACGTAGAATTGGTGCCAGCGCAACTTTCCCGTAACGACGTTTTCTCGAACCATTTTCTTTCTCGAACTCGGACAACGTATCCACGTAATTTTAAACTGCTTCAACCAGCCGGGATTCTCCGTTTTATCAGTGTCTTCGATTCCGTCGCACCAGTTCACGGTGTCCAACGGGTCGTATGGACAGGCTTCGATTTGCTTCTGCACGATCGGGCGCATCATCGGTTTCGGTGCTTGGCGCTCGAGCAGCTTGGTGTTTATCAACTCATACTTGTTATATATAACTTGGAATATCTGAACGGTAAATACGTCTTGCTTGGGCTCATCTTTCGCTGGCTCTCCTTTCTCTCCATTGTCAACATCGCCTTCCTCGCCTGTTTTATCCTCGCCAGCTGGTCCACTGTCAGTGTTTTTCACGTCAGGTTTTGGTGTTTCGTAAACGTATGCCCTCAGCAATAGAATCATCAAGTGTCTTCTCAGAGCGTCCCGACTGCAAAACTTGACGATAGAAGCATACCCGGTGTCATCCCAAAATCCAGTATCATCGCAGCGGTAAGGATTGTACAAATACCAGAACAAACCTTCTTTCCAGAATGCAAGGCAATACCTAGATGTCCTGAAAATGCAGTTCTGATACTGAAAAGGCAACTTGTCAAACCATTTTTCAATTTCCTTTGTCCCCTTGTGAACCGGAACTGTCTGTTGGTCTCGCGTTTTTTCAACTCCAACTTTACTCTCCGCCTTAACAAAATCTTTTCGCTCAATTTCAGTCAGACGACCATGGTTGGATTCGACGTAATCCCAATCAACGTCACTGACCCGTGGAATATCCTTCATCTCTTGGACTAATTCGATCCCAATGCAGTACGTGTAATTGTAAACGGCAACCTCGTCCAGTTTCTGTATTCCAACGTGTTTCACGTTGATGTTACCCATGTGTGTAAAGAGGCTCCATCCTCTGTCGTAAATGTAATCAATGTTACCACTCCAAGCATACTTGTATCTCAACTGCGTTTTCACTAGAAGAGCAACAACTGCCTGATAAAAACACCACTTCCACGTCTTCTCGCGTACTCTCAGCACATCCAACTCTGGCAGATGCATGCCTTTCAGACCGCGTAGACAAATGTTTGCGTAAATTCTGTTGCCTTTTTTCTTCGAGACAATTTCAGTCAAGATGTAATCCCCGCTGACCAAACCGCGATTAGGACCAACGGCTCGATCAACCATTGGAGGATTCGCTCTCGGTGATGGACACGTCGGTGGGATTCTGGCATGCCAAAGTTCCTTGTGAGTGGCAAAGTCGTCCTTCGGTTCAGGGGACGCATTGTCTTCCGGGTTCGACTCAACACACGGTTCTCCAAACTTCCTTTTCTTTTTCGATGGGTCAGGTTTTGAGGCCGGCTTTTTACATGGCCAAACACCCGGCCAGCGGCCACTATCCGTTTTTGACACTAACGGTGCTTCCTCAGGAATGAAGCAGCTCATGTCAACCTACAGTTTAGGACGTTCATCGTCAAGCCATCCGAAAAGGTAATCAGAAACCTTCTGTCTATCCGAAAGTGATTCCAAGGTTACTTACTGGAGGATTGTCCCGCATTCTGTCCCATACTTGGACATTTTCTTCGGGCTTCAATCGGTTTGGAAGTTTTGTTCTCTGACCTTGATTGAACATGTTTATTGGGTATCCTTTAGGGATGAATTCCTCTTCTAATTCCACAAAAGGTAGGTCAGGTAGATCTGCAGGTTGCCTCAAGTGTAGTTTGTCCTTAGCTTCCAATTCTTTTTCTTTTCTCATATAACTGTGCAATTTAACATTGCCGTGATGAATTTCAATATCTTTTCTCATCTGACATCTCGCAGTTTAAATGAAACGGTACGTAAGAAATAGTAGCTAACAAAAACATATATTGGAGTATGAAATGATATTTCAAGCTGGTGAAATTGGTCAATACGCACGTATTTATGTACACTCTCCATAAATCGTCATCGGGTTCCTTAATTTTTTCCTCCGTCTTTTCGGCATTTTCGTCTTTCTCTGTGTCGCTCATCTTCACTTTGTACACATTGACGTTAAATCAAGAATAAATATTATACAGTGACTAGAAAAGTTCTAGGTTATCCTCAAGAATCCAACTGACTATTAATTGTCATTCAATTCTAATCAGACGGAGCTGCCAATACTCAACTCCGAACTGGATGAAGCTTGTTATTTCGAAGTGAAAGTATCACTTGTAAATTTGTGGATGGAAATAAAGTGTGCCAAAAAAATAAATGTCGCGTCCGAGAAACGTTGCGGACACGGAAATACAAGCCACGGAAATCGTGTGACTTGTGAAAACGAAGACAAACGATAGTAAGACAAAGGAACGGCCATGTTTTGAACCCCATGCCAGAAGTAATGTTGTTAGTAAGTATTGGTAATAGTGAATATTTCAGCAAATCGAACGCAGCTGAATATTCAACGTTATTCAATACTGTGAAACTTTTACAGAGTACTTGCTTGTGAAGTGAGAATAATTAAGGTCGCGCGGGCTTAGCGTGGAAAATAAGTTAACCAACACTCGTTTGACTCGAGTATATACGAGTACTACGTTTCGTTATGTGATTTTGTAATTATTTTCCTCCTCACTCAACGAAGCCCCACAGCGAAGGCAATCTCGCCCGAAGCCATTTCTCGACGCAAGATTTTCAAAGTGTTTATAAAATTACCGCGATACAAGGTAGAAGTAACTTGAAACCCTACGACGCCGCGCATATTGAGATCATTTGGATTTTACTCCCGCGCGTGGAGCGGCGATTAGAAAAGCAGGGAATAAACGTACCTGCAGGGGGAACCTTTTTCGCGCCGAAGTCTTAGCGTCAATTCGCTAACCCTTTTAGTGCTCTCTCTCGAATCCCAAACCGTCCAGGGGACGTTAATGTTTTCTATACACAAATGCAGGGTGCACGATGGCTGCGAAAGCCGTCTCAGGGTAAAAAACATTCTTCGAAACCTATTCCTTCATTAGGTTTATACGTTGCGCGTAATACTAAAAGCTAAAACGTTTTCAGGTATAAATGAAATGCAAAATTTCATCAACGTTTTTATTAACTTTTAATTACAACCGTTGCGATCGTCGATGCAGGAAGCTTCGGCTTGTAATAATTCGTGCAGTCAATTTTAAAAGTGCCATGTCGCTGCTTCGGTCAGCTTCAATACTTGCGGGTCGATTGATCAAACAGGTTTCTGATTTTGTTTCGATCGAATCCGAGACCCGATTAAAGAGAAACGAGAAATCCGTTTTCAATCTTTACGCTCCACGCCTCCCCAGGCTCTCACGAATATCCCCCGGGAATCCGAACAGGGATACGTACAACGTTGAGCCCGGAGTGGTGGCTGAGTTTCTAACAAAGTTTGTCTAAGTCAAGCGTAGCGGGCAAGTCGAACCGAGGAAAGCGAAGATCAAGACAATTCGCGATGAAAATTTAATGAAATAGGTACAACCTTAGTTCCCGATCCGCAAACTCTGGGAACCCGGTTTCACCGCCAACTGGTGCACTTGCGATTACGCTCCTTCGGTAAACCTGAGAAATCCTTACAACTGGAGACCCACAGGGTTCCGATACCTCCCCTCAGTATGCCTGTGGGATTTTTTTTACATTCCCGTGCTCTCTGACAATAATTAAGCACCGTCTGTTACCCGTAATGCCTGTGAACTGACACAAATGTGAATTATATTTTGCGACTACAGCGTGCAGGATTCGTTTCGGCTTACGAGAGGGGTTGGGGAGGAGGGGTTGTATTGCGGTGGGGGATCAGAATCGCAAAACAAACAGTACATTACACGCAATAACGCACAACAGTAGCCGGCGGGCATCAGGGATATAATATTTCCATCGCTGTATGTGCAGCTCAATCCAATTAATTCTATTTTAATCACCGCATCACGATGCATTTATTTTTATCTATTTCAATAATCAGGCTAATAATGAGTATAAAATCATTTGTGATTACTTTTATCTTTCTCAGTTTTCAGTAACAGTGAAATCCTACAGGGTGACAAAGTTATCATTTCTCGCTACACGCGACCATTGACAATGAAAACAAGTTTGAAAATAGTTTCAAATACAGTAATTGTGGCTTGGCAAGAAATTCACCAAGCGCAAAGTAGTTATATTAAATACACAATAATGTAATGTTAGGAGCGATAGTGGTAACTAGAAAAATAAATATCGAAAATGCTTGTCACGTTATACCATACAAAAACAGGCTGTGATTATACTCCGTTTGTAGAAGAAATATGTTGCACAATATACCGTTTAGGATTTGCAATTGTATCATCGGTTCTATACCGAAAAATTCCCGAGGGACGAGGTTTCAGATTTTCTCGAAATGTGTAAATGAACACGAGAAATTAAAGTCGGCGTTTACCACCGAGTAAACAGAATATATTACTATTCTCTTCCAGAAACGAGATGGGGAAATAATGATCACAGAAAATGCGCAAGTATTTAATTCAATGTCGGTATACGCGTTATGCGAATCTCATTACGGATAAAAATCTAGCACCGCGTTATATACGTGGTATATATAATTTTCCAACGATACAAATCCTACTGACCTCGGAACTCGAAAGAGCCGGTAAGGGGTTTAAAAAAGAACAACACGAGGTGTCCCGGGGCGTATCTTTTAATTATCCGCGATGGTAAATTCTTTATCCTCCTGGAACAGTGTGCGCGGCAATGTTTTCAGAACAAACAGTTTCCATGTTGATACGCTGTAATAGAATAATCTGACGACTGATTCCAGGGTTATTATATAGCCCAAGGGGCTCACACTGTGTATAGCTGGGGAACGAAACCTGCAGAATCCGTAAAATCTCGTCGCCCACGACGCTTCCATAGGTACGTATTGATTACGAACTGACAATGAGATCAGACCAACTTCACCGCAAGCTCTGCTCTCTGGTTCGCAATATCAGTCGCATATTTTTTGCACAGTCGATCAAACGTTTAATTTTGCCAAATCGGCTGGGATCGGATCGAGTTTAAAGACTTTTTAACAGCTGCATTTAAGTGGCTGCCCAATTATCGTCGGGGAAGGTCTTTCATAAGTGGGTATAAAAAAATCATCCGCGTCGGAATCTTTGGTTGTGAATCACCTCGAACGAATGATTGAAATATGAAATTCCAAGCTTTGGCGTTTACTCATTTTATTACATTTTTCTCCGATACCGGAATCCAACCGAATATCACCCCTCGCGCCTTACGTCAGGATCACCTTTTCACTATCGAATAGTAGGTAAATGAAAATGAGACGAGGTACTTTCACCAAAGTATTTGCGAAAACCAATGATCCAAAGACGTTGAAAAGTTTTTTCGAAAAAAAAAACCAAATTATCGGCATGCTACAACGCGACAAGACACCGTCGAGTGTTGGAGAAATAGATTCGCAGACGCAGTTTCCCTCCCGAGGCAAACCGTGACGTTATACATAAACGAGGTTGAAGGTTGCGCCTGCAGACAGGGTCACCTGCTGTGGAATACGACTTGCGTTGCTAAGGGAGTAGCGAAAACCCATCTGCGTGGAAAACAAGAGAGAATCAAAAGCTTTTTTGTTGCCACTGTGCTTCGGTTAACAAGCGCGTGCCCCTTTCTTCTGTCTTTATGCTACGTATTCGTCCGCCTGATTCCCCCTCCAACAATGAGATACATTACCTGCCACGATTCTTATTATTTGCTCTTTCAAGTAGAGAGGAGCACGCCCCGGGTAACGAGACGACGTCTGCTCAAAGGAGACGAAAAGGTACCTGACTTACGCCCGAAACTTATATTCCGTAGGATTCTTCAGCTTCTCGGTTTTCGTCGAAGCTCCAACTACCTGAAAAACTGTACGTATGCAATGGTCATCAGTAACCGGCGTAAAGCTGATAATGTCATTAAATACATTCTAGTGTCAGTCAAGATTTCACTTGAAATCTTATAACGCAGAATTGGTAACATTCTGGGATTCAATATTTTGTGGATTCGTAATCAAAGAATGTCTCTGAAGCTTACGACTAATTCTCAAAATTTTTCTACCTCGTTAGCATATCTATATGTGGAAGGAAGGTGAGCTGTGTATAACAGGGACAATGCTTCTGGTAATATCTGAACACATACATGCAGGAAATATATATGTCTTAACAACCCTACGCGATGCTCGTAGAGAAAACTGGCGATTCCTCGGAGCCCAACAGAGTTGAATTTATGGTGCAAATGGATAGAGAATGGTCGCCGGTTTGAAAACTAGTTTCTTTTACGATGAAACGTTCTTGTTAATAAAAGAGGAAACGCCGGGTTCAAACTAAGACATTCAAAATCGGCAGGTAGGTATTAATGTTCCGACCGAAATCCGTGAAGAAACATTTGCTTTCATGTTTTCACGCCCAGAACTGCGTACTAACAAGATTGGGCATTAAAGGTGGACAGTGGTAAGCGGCAAGCGGTTGTGGAAATGTTCGTATTCGTAACCGTTTGCCTGTGTGCAAAGTAACATCCTGTATATGTACACAGAAGTATCGAATTATGACCGGCTGGCATAAGGAGTCGTCCAAGTGGGTAATATCCGAGACTTTGTGAGCTGCGGTGTAACGCGATAGTTTATGTAGAACTTGACTGGACATTGGGCTGTCGGAGATTATCCCCCAGGTGCTCGGACAATGCTCTCCTCGCTTATCGACGGATGCCAAAATCCTCGGGACTTCCTCGTCTGCAAGGCGCGGTTAAGACTCTTCTGGGTCAATGGTTATCTGAAACAAGTGACCAATACCGTTTTTTCCTTCATTCTTTTTGCCCTGACACCTTCGATGTCCGACGCAGCTGTATCGTGCAATAATTCAATAGCGCGTTCGTAAAAGTGATCGATTACATATTTTATTCGTTCACTGTGTTAACTTGCAATTCAGAATGTGTAAGTAACTACATGTAATACGTCTACAATGTCTGTTGACGAAAAGACGCGAGAATTGGATTCCACTGTTGGATGTATAGGTAAAATGTGTTTCTCTGCAAATGGTGGAAGATAGTCGTAGGCGCACCTTTATGTCAATGAGTTTGTAAACCTGAAGACAGACAACCCTTTCGAAATGAAGCTGCTTAGGCAGAGAATTACCACCGAATAATCATCACGACATTTTTAGGTCAAAAGATGGCTGGGCGGTGTGTTGGCAGTGTTAGGGTAATGTTTGCCAGTCTAGTTGCCTGGTATTTTTCAAGGATTTTCGACTTAAATTAACTCTTACTTAACTTAGATCGCGCAGAAAATCCTACTACGAGTAGATATAATAGTTCAATACTGCTGATGGCAGGTTTGTTAAGTTGCAACGCGTAATACTATCGATTGCACCTAAATACTGGATCTTTCTATAATATATCTATTATACTGTAGGTACGCTGCATCTCCGTTCTGTCATTATTTCTTTGCTACGTCAGGCGCCAACGGTTTGGCAAGGTTACACCTTGCAAATAAGCGTGTCATTGTGTAAACATTTTCTTTTCTCCGTATCCAACCCCAGAAAATTTTCATCTTAATCTTCAGGTAGAACTTTTCAATTTTAACCGCACAGATTCAGGTTAACAAGTTACTAAGCTTCTCCTACTATAAACGATCGAAATAAAACATTTACGTAGGGTGCGGGAAGGATATAAAAATAACTTCGATCACGCAAAATTTGCGCAAAAATTTAACAGATAACACTTTGTACTTTGCTTTTCTGTAGCCATATTTTGTTTTGCTTTGCTCGAGTTTATTGTTTCTCTATTTCTCCTACTTTGGCTAGATTTTGGTTGGTTTCAGTCAGTTTGATGATTTTCGTTTGTATTTTATTTTCTAGGGTTGGATTTTCACCTTTCTTCTCTTTCAACTTTTGGTATTGTAATTGTTGCACTTGTTTTGGACAGGCAAATCTTCGTTACCCAATATTGACATGGACGTTAACAAAGACAACAAATAATAAACAGCAACTGCAGGTTTTCACAGGTGTTGAAAATTTGCTTGATAACTGAAGACCAATTTCGTGGCTCTTCGTCGGATTTGCCTTTACAGCTGATAGGAGACACGGTATCAAAGATCCTGATTATTTCACCATCTTCTTCAAAAGGTAAATGAATAAGAATTCAATATCACTAAAAAAAAAAGAAACTTCCCCTGAGGGGTTCCTATCCTTAAAAGACATTCCATTTACACGAATCGTTGCCCGAACATTGCAGAAAATTTAATACACAATTCATTTGATCGTAGTGTGGCAATTAAGAAGACGAAGTACGACGAACGGAACGTTACACGTAATTTTTGGACAAAGTTTTAAGATTCAATTAAGGGCAACCAAGCCCAAAAAAGGAAGAGAGTAGTAGTCACTTAGGAGGCGTAGCTTTTTAATGGATTCATTACCGGTGGGCACGTCTTCATTGTCTCTCCTAAGATGGTGTAATTATAGAAGCGACAGCTCTCTAATAATAATTATCGGTTCCATAAAAGTAAAGAAGCGAAACACACCCTGGACGGCGTCCGGGGTAACTCATAGACAATGCGAACCAACGCCGCAAGGCAATCGCAAGGCGAAACGTGGCACGCGACACTCGTGGCAAATAATAAACCGCGGTAAAATCGCTGAAGTCAATCCATTCGGAGGCAATGAGTCTTTTATGCGTCGCACGGCGGTTAATTCAACTCACAATGGGGGCTCGTCGGTTTCTCGCGGGGAAGTTCGGGGGTGTCGGAGGGATATTCAAGGATCGCGCTCTAGTACATTAGGGAGTTTGCGGGCGTCACCGTGTAAGGACCCCGTGTTGTGGAGATAATTGAGCCGTCAGCTGCAAAAGCTCTGGGCGCCATGATAGCCCTTAGCGGTGTTGTGCTTCGGCCTCGATTTCACCGACCGGGGACTCTCCGGGAGTGCTCCACGCACCCCGGCCATGTATGCGTGCACACCAACGTTTCTCGATCCTCGACAGTCACGAGGCGGCCTTACGCGATGCTCATATTACCCCGGAATGTACCACCACTATACCCACCCCGAGGATGCATTGTGATGTTAAGTGAAGACATTTTATCCGCACCCCCCCCCCCCCCCCCCCAGGATACGCCGATAGATGTTCCCTTTCGACCCCGAAAATTCAAAAACTGCGACTCGACACCCGATGTGACCAGTTGGTAATAGGTACTTGCACTGTTCTCCTTGATATTGTGACGCGTTTAGTTTCCGGTTAAAAACATAATGCGAGTTCAATTCCGTACGAGTCATGTGATAATGACTGGCGATGCAGCTGACGCGATAATATAAGACGCATTTTCACATAATTCGTACGGAATCGAAGTCGCATTTTCTTTTGGAGACCGAAAAGAAGTTAGCCGTAAGGTTAAGGCAATATGTATTCCGAAATATATGCTATCCATGGGTAGACGAAGTACGAGAAGCGTGGTGAAAATAAAGACGGGCGGAGTGTGAGGTCAGACGTAATATGGAGGGATTGAGGATGTTCGGAGGTGAAAATCTTCCTTCGAGAATTACAAACTAGCGCCTGGAATGAGATTTCGCAAACATCAACGCGTACCGCGACCCGCAGAGACGGGCGGAACCAGAACCTTTGGTGCATACTTGACACGAGATCAAGTAATGCAAGGCGATGCGTGAAATCCAGCTGAGCCGGAGGCCGCACGCGGGGGTTCCCGTGGGGATGGATGAAGGTAAGGGGAGAAACGAGCACCATCCTCGACCACGGACTAAAAACCCCAACTTTACAAACCTCTCGGATTCCTGGCGATGCAGAAGCGAGAGTTCACCATGCCGAGAGTAACGCGAGGATCTTGATTCTTGCGTATTGTATATAATATCGTGGATAGAATTTTTTAATACCTCACACGTGCATGCGGGGGTGGAAACAAGCGAGTACCGGATGTGCGGGGGTGAATTTTCGCGTCAGCTGGCTGTGTTTGGAGAAATCGGCTCCCTTCCGTTTGTCTTTGAGTTATGCACGAGGTGCGAGGTGGGCAGTGTTTTGACTTGTGATTTCTCGAGAATCGGTCGGCTCGGTTTTATGATTGCTACGTAATAAATTTAATTCCCGAACAAGCACGACGCTTTATTTATCAACTCGGCGTTTTCGAGATGTTTGACGGTGTTTCAAGTTTTATACCTTTTCCATTCAACTTCAACCCTCGTAGAAGAGTACCCGGTGAATTCCGGCGAGAAAAAGATTAAGGTCCTCGGTCCTAATCGCTGACGGTGTTTTAATTGTTTACAGAGGCTTTTATTATAGCCGTAAAAATTACCGTTTCCCTTTCCAACTGCCCCGTGGCCCGGGATATTTTCCGATACCCAGAGAACCGGTTAAATTCCGCGAAATGAAACATGCCGCAACACGTTACTGCGACGTACCAGCAACACTAAATTTCACATCGAACAAAGCAGTTCTCATTTTTTTAACTACTGGATAACTACTCTGACCTCAATAAACGGCGTCTTCCGCGATTTTACCCAACCGGAATTCCAAATCATTTTCAATGACACTGGTATGACAGACGTAGCGTCCGTTGAACGGAATATGGCGGCTGCACAAAGCGTCAGACATAAAAGCTGCAGTAATGCGGTCCGATTATCCATCGCTAAGCACGGATATCTCGGTCCCAAGGGAGGTTAGTGTTCACCCTGCATCCAGGTAAGCTAGGCGCTTGACGACGGCCGTGGTGGGGTGCGAACCAGGCACGGTGAGGGATGTTGGCCCCGCCTTCTACCCTCGAATTGCGACCAATGGGTCCGAGGCTGCAGGGAGGGTGAAGCGGTGAACTGTTGGAACGGTAGAGATTGCGTCCGGGCGTGAAGAGGAAAGATTCGAAAATTTTGCACGAAAATTCGTCAAATCTGATCAGGCTTTATAAGGAGATATGAAAGGCCGATCGTTAGCTCAGATTTTTATTTCAAACAGAAACACGGTCGACGAGGTGCATAGTGATAACTGGCGCAATCTGTATGGATCAAATGTAAGATAATCAAATCCAACTTTTTTCACGTCGCGTATATGGTATTCCTTACCATGAAGACGTTGGGTTTAACGTATAGATACACCGAATGTTGAACAAAGCATTGGAAACCGTCACTTTGATTTTAGTGAACTCTTAGACCATTGCGTCTTCTGTGATTATTGAATGGCATATTTCGGAACGGACAAACTTTTGAGTATATTGAAACAAAGTCGCAAGAGCGATTTCGAAGTGAAATATCTGGGATTGACATCTGCTTCTCAGTTCATCGCGAGAATTCTTCCAACCCACGATAAATCCCCGATTGTTTTATTCCACTATGCCAATTACATTGAAGAGCATTGAAACCAATTGGAGAACCTCGTTAGCCATAATTATTTTGCTCGGAGAACAATCGGTCTCTCTGTAAGTTGATGTGAGAAATTGAACTAGAGATTGACGAGTGCGTTTCTTAGCAATACCAAATGAAAATTATTTCGGAGTGCTTTGTGCAAAATGCAGACAGATCTCAGGCAGCGTGAAGAGATAATTATAAGTAACGAGTGTAAAGAGGGAACGAATTACTTTAATCATCAAGTATTTCGTCGGCTTAGGTGCGCGACAAGCCTCGGCGAATCTTCAACCCTCGGGGTCAGTACTAATGGGAGCAGATCAAACGGTATAATATAACGCACCGAATGGAGACACCTGTCAGTTTAAATGTAATCGTAGAAATCAAAGAGATATCCGGCTTGGGGGCAGCGGGTCGAAAACTCTCCCAGGTGTAGAATGATCCGGTGAGATATTCGGCGGAGGGTGTTACCATGCAGGAAGCCATTTCGAGATACCAACTTGATTAACTTCCCCGCGTATGTCTGAACCACCTTTCAAAGTGAATATATGAACACATGTGAGCAGGTTTACGCGTGTCGACTATCTGTGGGATTCTCCATTATCACCAATCGTATGCTTAAATAAGCTAATCGCTTAAGCGTAATTCTATAGCTTCCCATTCGTCGTCAGGAGTAATTTTGGATGTTGGATGTACACGGAAAGAATGAATCTTAGATTGTCACGAAGGAATTGTAAGTAGAACGAGTCAAAAGAACAATTTCTGCATCGCTAATTACGAAGCTACGTAATTTATTCTTGTCCAACAGTTGAATAAATGGAATGAGTTTAGAACGCCACCTTTTACCAAGGCCCAGGTGATGCATGGCGAGCAAACACTTTAACGTCGTGAATGCAGCCGCACGTACGCCGGATATTGTGTAAATAACGCGTACGCTGCCCAGGTCCACGTCCTCTTCAAATATTTTCAACTCGATGTCAATTGCCTGGTTTTGAAGAAAGGCAGTACGGTTGCAGTTGCATCGTGAAATCGTTCGGCAAACATATTTTTTACAATCGGCTAAAAATCTAAATAACAAATGAATCCAATAATTCCTCCACGTGCAGTGTTTAGTCAAATTTCTATTTCAGGATATACGAGTACGTTGCCGAGCGGATCCAAATATCACCTCCAACTGTGTCTGTCGTAGTAATACTATTGGGTTGTAGAAATGCCTGACAGGTTAATTTTTAATTAGAAGTATCGATGACGTTTCAACGATGTGAATACTAAGTGCAATTCACATCTGACAAGATTATTTTTTTTCCTAGAGTGCAGCAGTCGAGTATAATAGATACCTATCGTTGAAACTACCCTTGCGTAATGTTGTAATTGGGGTCGTTCGTCTGGGTGGTTGGGATTGGGTGAAGCCCTAAGCTGACTCTAAAACAACAATCTATGGGTGAGGTAGGTATGAATGGAGGAGATGCAGCCCTTCCAGAGAGATGAGGCAGATGATGAAGTAATCGACTAATTATTAGATATCGGAACTGTCACACGAATGGCTTCCCCAATTCAGTAGCAAAGGAAATGATTGCCAATCGAATTCTGGTACTCGGATAACTTTTATCCTGACGCTCGGTAATTTCGGTGGGTTTAGTTTTCATCAAAAAAAAAAAAACAAAAAAAAACAGTTTAGGAACAAAAAAAAAATGTATTAATCTCTCAACAATACGTTATTACCGTAATTTAGAACTCTGGCGAATAGGCGATGGCTTACCACTCTCCCTGATTGTAAATGTAATGAGATTGTAAAATAGGCATCAAGGTAAAGAGCAGCTCCCTGTCTGAGGACAGATAGATTCTCGTTATAGAAGCACCATTAACCCTGGATTACACCGTTGCACTGTTTGCAGAGCCCCAAGGCATGTCCTGATGCAGGAACCCTCCCTTGCGTCATAAGCCAACCTATTCGGTTGGTCCGCCTGTGGCAGAGTCCCCGCGTTTTCGCGACTATCCCCTTAAAATATCACTTCGCTTCGTTAAATAGCGTGGGATGACGGGAGGAGCTGCACCCAATACCATTACCGTGGCTAATAGCGGATCATATTAGAATAATACCCGTTGATGAATTCGAGTGAGAAACTCGGGGCTGTTTTTACAATTAAACCAATATTCGTCTCTCTCTCTCTCTCTTTCTCTCTGCGCTACAATTGTCAGCCTTCGACGTCGTAAAATCATAGTCATCATTCGTCGGAATCGTCCGTAGTAATATTAGCAATAATATCATGATGTTGGAACGTTGTCCTCCCTCAAAGATCCGCAGGTTCTCATATTATACGTTAATGTACTATAAGACTCGGTTAATTTCTCTTTCGTTTCTAACGAACGTTACGGTGCACCTTTGGGCATAATTTAAGTGACATTCTGCACACTGGCAGCATATTTGCATGGGCTTTTAATTAGCCAGCCTTGTGTTCGCTGAGCCGGTGATATAATCAGGAACGTAGGCGAGCTGGTGCCCTGATGACGAAAGGAGGGGGTTGGTTATGAGCTTTCCGGTGCTAATTAATTATTTCCACGACAAATACCCGCCTCTGCTCGTCGCTGAAACCTCCAGATATATGCGACGTACAAACAGAGACAGTAAAAACGAGCTTGCAGCTTCCACGGTTTGTCGTTACCTCTTATATCACCATTCGCTGCAGTCCGTTGAGCTTACTTTCTGCGTTAGAATTTGATGTCTGTTCGTCCCGATCGCCCGCCAATCAAGTGTCCAGACTCTTATAACTAAAAATCTGGCCACCTTTTCGATCGAGTAAGGACCGAATAGTTTGTCGTTGACGCGAATGAAGCTCAGGAATGAATTTCTGCGTGACTTTGAGCGTAACCAGCGCGACGAATGTAAACGGTATCGTTAATCGGCGTAACTGAAGCTTTTTCCCTACTTTTCCGTAATACTGAAATAAACGAGCTTCGCTTATACGCGTCTACGGGACCGCCTCCTCATTGTAATGAGCTTTCCGGCCAGCCCTCTTCCGCTCGCTTCCGTCTCTCTCCGTTTTCTTTCTCTCCCCTCTCTTCCTTGAACATCCCTTCCTGCGTCGCGCCGCCCCTCCTTCATCCCTGTAGCGACAACCGTTCCTCCCATTTCGTATTACGCTCTTCGTTCTCGCAGGATCCTCCGTGAATCCTGAAGCCTTATTCAAATCAGAGAGTCCACCATCGACCCGGTCTATTACCGTAAAAGAACGGTTCGTTGATTTATTTATCCAGTACAATGGAGTGAACTTGAGCACGTTTCAACGTACACTTGAATGATCATCATTACCGTGTTTGCCCGCTGATTGTATTTTCGGACTGAATTAATTCTCAAACGACAATGTTAAAAATTATTCGAATAATTGCCGACAGCCTGAATGACGTTTATCAACAAATTACAGTACAACCCAATCGAAGCGAACCCCGTTTCCGGTATGGAATTATATTGGGGAAACTAGATACTATTCTTCTCGCTGCAGCATTCGTCAATCCGTGGAAAAGAGGGAAGAAAAAATACGGTAGGGGAAAAAGTAAAGAATAAAAATTAAAAGGAGCTGAAATATGAAAGTTTGTAATAAGAATATCAGATTCCTGGATGAGGGTAACTGTTTGCCGAGATCTCTAAACAGGCATTGCAACAGAACTGTACCTATATTGTATGGTTAGTTGGTTCTTGTTATACCTATCCTATGTACGAACGTCCTCGAGTTTAGTTAGTGGTAACCTCATTTCTCGGGTTACAAACTTAACTCGCCGTGACCTAAAACAATATTGATGAACTGACAGGGGGGTGGAGGACGAGGGTTGCCCATAGCCTTGCACCACGGATGAATATTTATTTTGGGCTTGTTCTGTTCTCTGCCCTTGTTCTCTACTGCTGGCTCTTACCACGACGAGGGCTAAGCATCTAAGTACCCCGAAATGTTGACAGAGTTAATAGCCATGTGTTTGATTTGACTACTGTTCGCCAGGTAACACGCCCCCCCCCCCCCCCCCCCCCCCCCTAACCGATCCCTGGCCCTTACATAGGTACACTTAACAGAAGAATCGTAACTTGCGCTCTCTTCAAGTGCAGAGTTAATTTCGGAAATGAATTGTTACGGTTATACTCTCCCAGTTCATCGGCAATATACTGTCGGTGAGTAAAACATTAACTGATCCTAATAAGGCGAGCACTGGTTTATCGTATGTTCGTTATTTGCATAATAAATTATTGTGCAATTAGTTATTGAAATGTTTCCTTCCCTTGTATTAAATCAGCGAGATTTGTCAAATTTTGGCGGATGAAAAAGGATGAATGAAAAAAGTAATATCGAGCATCGAATACGATTTGTGAGGCTTCGAGGGAACTTTTTTTTCTCTGTTCGTATTATAAATCTCTTGGGCAGGAGAAAAATAATATGCGGCAATACAGCCAGTTAGAGTGTACAACTTCGTCAAAGCAACCTTGTTATTTTCCGATTCGCTAATTCGTTTATAAATTTGCATTTTCTGTGTCAACGATTTCGAGAAGTCGGGAGTCCGAGACTAATTATCACATAACAAAGACTGAACAAAAGCGGTGGAGCGGAAGCCGAAAAGGTTATGCAGATTGGTAACTGTGAGCGAAGAGCTGCGAGAGCCGAAGCTGCGGAGGGATGAGCTTCGGAGACGATTCGAAAATTATTCTCATAATGAGATCTGACAGGTTATCCAACAGCCACGAGTGAAGCGAATCTCGCTCTGAACGTCGAGGTGTTTCAGCAAAAAAGGAGAAAAAAAAAAGAGAAAGAAAAAAACGACCTTTCGCGAATATAATAATAAATTCTTGTTTTCCTGGAGGATAGCTTACATAGGTACCAATGCATTTACCAAACTTCGTCATTCAAGCGTCCAATCTGCATTATTGCGTTAGGGCGTAAAGCATGTCTTGAATGAACTGTGCAGGTATATTCCTCGCCATTTGGGAAGCCTCGATCAGCGATGAAACGTGAATACCAAAGTAAGTAAATAAGGCAGGAATACAGACCCCGGGGGGCACGCGAAGAAATCGACGGATCCATTGATCGGAAGCCACCGTGAACCGCATCATCCTGCGACAATGGATCGATCTCCCGGCCGAGCGGACACTCTTAAAAGTCCGGCAAACTCTCGCCGATTCAAAACGCGAACCCCCGACATACTGCGTGCCCAATCGACTGTTCAAGCCCCGACCAAAACACTTAATTCTTGCCGGTCACTATACGCTACTGTGCGCGCAGGCTTTGCTTTACGATGAAACTTTACTCAAGTATGCGAAAATACCAGCCCTAATTCTTGTGACTTGAAAAATTTGCGCCAAGTTTGACAAGCTTCTTCAGATCCGTGTAAAAACGAAATTCTCCCGGGTCCGATGCGACGTATTTTAATATTTCGTTATTGTATAATTCGTCGGCACTATTTTGAGTGACAGCTTGATTGTGGGTATTTTTATTAGAGGCCATCGATACGATGACTTGTCAAACTCCTGCGCTGGAATGGAATTTGAATGTTTTGTCGACCAAATTTTCTTGCTTCGTTTTGATTTTGCGAAAAATGTTATGAATTTTTTACTTATTTGACGGGGGTTAGAGGCAGCGTTGAGACGTCCCTGAATTCGACACTTTTGCAAACGACGATTTCGTTCAGTCAAGCGTGCAGGCGAACAAATTCAACACACGCAAGTTGGAGTGGGCTTACGTTTGGTTCCGTAGGTCTTTAGACCTAGGTATGTGTGGTTTGCATGCCGACTTATCTTTGCCGAACTTACATCTGCGCAAACAATTTCTTAATCACTAAGTAACCTTCTATATAACTACGAAAGCTGTAACGTTTACGAGTATGTGAGCGTTTTTTTTTTTTTTCTATTTTCAAAATGCAAGATATGAATTCAGACAGCTTTTGTACAGAATAAAGGAACGAGGTATAGCTTTTATACATTCGCTTATAGCTTGTAGTACGATTGTTTGCGAAAATAAGAGGTGATTCTCGTAAAGAAGTTACGTAATGGAATATGAATTAACGTATGATTCCGCGTTTGGAAGGTATTAAACTACGTATGCGTGATATTATAGTTTCAAAGTGCATTTTTCGTTCGACTCTTGACGTCGTCGTGATTGTTTGAATTATTGTATTTCCGAATACGGCGATTCAGATTGTCGACTCTGTATCTGAATACAAGAATGAACTCGCCCCTGGAATCCGCAGGCTCTTGTTTTCTTAGTAAATATTTTTATTAAGGCCCTGGAGGCTTGAATATCTGAATACCAATTGCTTCTGAAACGCTTCGATGCAAAAATATCGAGAAGATTGACGTATATTTATCTTGCTAAAATGTTTAAATTTTCCGGAATCCAAGGCAATCGGTTAACAACGCTGGAAGCGATTTATATTCGCGATTTATATTTCCGATGGAGCGGGGAAAACGGCAAAAGTATATTATCATTGCTCGAGAACCGCGTAGTGGGCTTTAAAATATTTTTCCTACGATCCTGACGGTGTAAAATATGTTATAAAGAAAAACTGTATTCACAGACGCAATTTCAAATAAAAATTTAGATAGTAGGTATATTGAAATACTGTGAAAACGCACGTATTTCAACCAAAAAAAAAACATACACCATTCTTTAATATAAAACTTTATTCGTAATAATAGCAAAAATACAATGTCACAACTCGTAGATTATAAAATGAAGCGAACATAGTGGAAAAAAAAAAAATTAATAACCATATTGGATTAATTCACGAATAATGAAATGTCGTGTAATTATTAATCGATTAATTGCGTACCAGTTATCACGCAATCATCACCCTTGCAGACTACAGCTTTCTTGAGGCGATTTCTGAACAAATGCCTTCGTCTAGAAGGCATGGTGTACCCAATATTGGTTATTTGGAAAGCGTCCGTTTTCAAATCATACGCCTCGACATAATTCTGTAAAAGAAAGATAAAATTAGCGAACGAATTTACGGAACAGATACGTGTCGCATCATTCTTTCAGTATTCTCTATGGATCGAATAATCACATCGTTATCTTCAAAGATGCAGAAGAGATTGTCATCCCCGTTAGCCACTCTTCTAATACAGCTGTACGTGTTGTTTTTGCAATCCTGACATTTGCACGCAAAATCCGCGCTGCATATCTGAAAGGGAAAAAAGTAATGGAAATTCTAAAATTGCATAACGAGGTATTACAAGAGATGATACAAATATAAAATATAGCGAATTACAGCCATGTTTGGATCACTGTCCGTTGGACATCCGGAGGTCTGCGGTTTCTCAGATTTCTCGCCTCTGTATTCGATGAGCAGTGTTCTGTCAGTTCGGAGGTAATGACTTAGCAGCGAAGTGCCGTCGGATGATGCATCGGTGCCAGCCATATCTAAAATAGTTGCAAACAGATCCACGCTACTCGCCGGATACTGTACGGTCCCCTTCGAAATCCCTGGACCGCGAATCAGTAAGGGAACTCGGATGTCTGTTTCGTACGGCTGACGTTTGTCAAATGGCAGGCTGAATTGTCCTACGGAGAAAATAGAAAAATCGGAAATGTTATTGAGTGAAGATTTGAAAAGTACGAAAGAAAGAAAAAAGGTAGAAAACTTGAATGTTCTTTTTTTTATGCAAAAACGATCACTCGAATCACTATTTGACTTGTTTTATCAAACGATGGAACATTCAAGTGTCCCGGTAATCCTGCCATTTATTCAGACATCGCGTGACACGTGATATTATTTTTCTCACCGACGTGATAACCGTTATCCGATGTGAAAATGATGTAAGTGTCGTTTATCAAGTGACGTTCGAGGAGTGTTTTGTAAACGTTTTGTACCAGGTCATCGACGGCTAATAATGCCTCCCAACGACGTCTGTAGATTTCGTCCAATTTCGGCAAGATAGATTCCGGCAGTGGCGCTCTACCAAAGCGTGCCAAAAAATGCTTATCCTGTAGAAAGTTTTGACGTTACGCAATGTTCGGCACTATCATTACGTCTGATAATCGACAATTATTTCTAGATATTTTCAAGTGCGATTAATAAACCGAGTGAAATTATACCCTCTGTCGAGGAGTGTTAAAGTTCGGTGTTCGCATGGCTTTCGTCCCTTTAAAGGCGCCATCGTGTCTCGGCGCTGGCGTGAAGGGTCCGTGAGGAGCCGGTGGTGCCAGAACCATGAGAAACTGATGGTCATTATTAGTATTACGCGTTTTCAAAAATTCCATCGCAAGATTTCCCTGGAAATAGACAGCTTCGTTCAGGTAAGAAGATAAAGAAAAAGAAAGCCCCCTTTTATTGGATTTGAGCAAAATAACCCCCAACAAATACATAAATATATCGGTAACTGCAGGTGCTTATATAGTCTGAAATACGTATAAATTTCGGATAAACAAATTTACACTTACGATCACGTCAGTAAGGTAATCTCCGGGTTTATCACCGTACTTTTTTTCGGTACCATTTATGGACAATGTGTAGTCATAGTATTTCGAATTACCGACCAGTCCAGCCCACCAATCCCACCCCAGTGGAACATGCGATGGCCCGCCTGCTGCCCTGCTTCCATACTGAATCGGTTTTATTGTTAGATGCAAATTTCGCTGGTTCAAAATCGCTACCAAAATTATTGACTTTATTTTTTTGCAGAACCAAACATGTTTCAAGAATGCTTCGAAACTATCTGTTGTATAACAATAATAATGATCATAATAATCTCTACCAACACCCACAGTAGACAATAATGTTTCGCTTTCTTGGTTTTAGCAGCAGTTGAAGTGAAAAAAAATAAATAAAATAACGGAAAGGTGAGTCATGTTCCAAAAACTATGTGTCTGTATGTATTTCTCACCAGTCAATTGTCCACATCTACGTGTAAATATAATTTTCTTTGTCGAAGACTTCAGTTGACCCGCAGATCGAGTCGCGTTCGAATATATGTATCTCATTTTCAAATTTTTCCTAGTTTTACGATAAACTCGCACAATGTTTTGGTTCGAAGGCAAGTTAGTGTTATAGGTGAGTATCCTTTCTTAGCGCGTTAGGTATTGGATTGATTATTCAACGATTACCTGGTTCAAATATTTTCCAGCATAAAAAGTGGTATAGGAGGATGAGTCACGTTTTATCTGTTGTGCGAACGTATTCGGCTCTTGGTATTTCTGCCATTCCGGGCTGCTGCATCCACCCGCAATCGAATTGTTGACGGTCAAGTGATTGTGCTGGTATCGACCAGTTAGAATCGACGCTCGATTGGGACAGCAGATCGGCGAGTTAACAAACTAATCAATAATTAATGTAATTTAGACGATTCAACAGTATTCTCAGTGATCAAAGTGCTAACCCATGTTTATAATTCAATTTCGTCCATTCTGAGGTATAAATCAGAACCTGTGAGTCTATCTGAAGAATAAAATATCCTGTGCATGATTTAGAGCCAGTGCATTTCGGTACTTCAATATCGGTTTGAGAGTAATTTATAGATGACACAGTAGAACAGAGATTTTGACAAGGAATAGCCATAAGACGCCAAGATGTCAGTTTCTTCGGAACTCGGTTGAAAAAGATGTTTGAGGTATGCTTGGTTTCATGAAAATTGCTTAGTTGCTTCAAAAATTGAGAATTTATAGAAGGTATGCTAAATGATGTTTCGTTATAACTTTCCCCATTCGAAAAACCCGGTGAGTTTATATGTCTCGTCAACCGCGATCAACGTTTCTTCTGTCAGGCGACATCTGGTGGAGAAATACAAAATTGGTTGCATATATATGCATATGCCAAGGTACATGCATACATCCAGGTAGCTAAAAATGCAAGCGATCTTTCACTTTTCATACAGCGCTTGGTAAAGGCGGTTACTGCTTCCACAATTCGTTACTACAAGTATTTAAACACTTGAATTTCCACAATTGAAAAAACCTAACTGAAAATTTTCGGATGAACCCAAGGAATCTCTGTTTTCATTTTATACAGTGGTACAGAAATCCTTAAGATTCATCTCGAATTTCCTTAAGGCGCCATACCACAGTAAAAATTCTAAATTTTCAGGTTTTTTTTTCATTTTCTGTTAGATGCATGTTTTAAGAATGTTCTCTCCAAATTTTATGAAAAAAATCGTAAAACTGACGAAGATTAAGCATTTTCTGTGAAACTGTTTCGAGCACGCCAGCAACTCCATTATATGGAAACTGCCGCTGATATTGTCACTATACTTTACAACTACGGTCATACGGGCCTCGCGAAAGTATTTAAAGTATTAGATGTCAAAATCGGTAAGTTAATAATTTTTGTTTCATGTGTGAATTAGCTATCACTAAAAATTTGAAAAAAAAAAATGCAGTTGTCCACCATTTTGTTGATTTTTGAAATACACATTGACTTTTTGCTACGTAGTGCTATAGACGTAGGTATCTAGTTTATATTTATATTTTTTTTATGATTAACGGTATAGTTTAATCGCAGTCAACGACCGAGCAGCAATTTCACCGGAGTGCACTTTTAGGCTGAGAGAGGGGGAGAGGAGGGGGGTAGAGTACCGCATGAGGAATTTACTAAAATCACGGCAATTGATTGTGTAATTTATGCAAAATAATCGGCTGTCAACAAGTGTTCGCCATCCCCTGAAAACGACAAACATCACACAGTATTCCAATTAAAGAAAGAAGCAATTTCGTGTTCATTCGGTCCATGACTGCCTGCAGCGCTTTGTATACCGATAATAATAAATAAAAATTTAAGACAAACAATTTGTCTTACGCGCATCATCCCAGTATATTCATCATGGTTATATGAGGGATTCTCCGTCAACTCGGCCACTTTTTTTTCGGCCATCTCAGATCTGCCCCATAATTCCTCATATCAAAGTACTACTACAAGGTACTCTATGTGAATTTTTTCAGACTTTTTAATTCATTATTTGAGAAATTGCCATTTTTTTTTCAAATGAATATATCTCGGAAACTTGACGTAACTGAAAAAAAATGACTCTACACAAAAGTTGTAGTTTTTTGTCAGCTTTCGAGAGGAATTTTTGAAAAAATTTTTATGTTTCGGTAACGCTGATTTTTTACCAAAAAAGGAAGAAATCATTTTTTTTATTCAAAAAGGACCCTTTTTTTTGCTGAAAAATTGCAGTCTTCCAATATGTGTGACAATATCGCCAAAAAATCGCCAGAGTGGCACGGATCGAGGTTCTAGGGTAAAAAAAATGAAGCCACACAAATTAATTTTTTTATACCGGAACCTCGACCGAATTTGTGTGGATCCGTGCCACTCTGGCGATTTTTTGGCGATATTTTCACACATATTGGAAGACTGCAATTTTCTCAGCAAAAAAAAAGGTCCTTTTTGAATAAAAAAAATTATTTCTTCCTTTTTTGGTAAAAAATTAGCGTTACCGAATCGTAAAAATTTTTTCAAAAATTCTTCTCGAAAGCTAACAAAAAACTACAACTTTTATGTAGAGTCATTTTTTTCAGTTACTTCAAGTTTTCGAGATATATTCATTAAAAAAAAAAATGGCAATTTCTCAAATAATGAATTAAAAAACCTGAAAAAATTCACATAGAGTACCTTTTAGTAGTATTTTGATATAACGAATTATGGGGCAGATCTGAGATGGTCGAAAAAAAAGTGGCCGAGTTGACGGAGAATCCCTCATATATAGAATGACATATGTAACTTGTAATACGTATATTATACTACACGTAATAAGAAAGCAACGCACCAATTCGGTGATAAATGAGCCAGTTAAGTGGAAATGTTTTATTGTATAGCTCGGTTTAAGAGATGAGACGTTGTTCGGTTATATTAAAAAAATACAAATTGCACTTACGCAGTTGGCAAAGACAGCTCCCTGATCTCCAATAAGTTTCTTCGTGTTTCGCAGTGGCGTCTATAATTGTGCAGAAACAAGACAACTGTATTAGTAAATTAAAGAGAATAAAAAGTGAGGCAAATAACCCATTATTTCAAGATAATCGTAACAATTACATTCCTATTCGTACAAATAGGAAAAATTTTTAAATTAATAATAAGAATAACGTGAAATTATAATTTATTACTTACCATTCCACCGATCGTCAAATCCAAATCATCAGCTATGATTAAGACTATATTCGAAGCTGTAATCGCAATCGGTGTACAAACACATATCAACGCAGTGAGTATTGGGATACTCATTATGCAGCTTATCCTTACGTATTTTAACAAAGGAACGATTTGCTCAAAGATATCTCAAACATAAAACAACTGTACTTTTACATAACTTAATAAATTGCGAAGAGTGATAAACATATACCAGTGCCACTGCAACGTTTGCGTATGAAATTTTATATGAAATCACGCACTTTACGCCGCAATCACGGGTCTACTGCCTACGATGGTGCTTCCCCGTCAATTGTTTCAATTTGAACATAGCATGTTCACAGTCATAAATACCAAAAAATACAAACAAATATTAAAGAAAGTTGGCCTTAGGAAACAATATGTAACAGTTGAGTAGGTGGGGTGATCGTTGGTGGGTAAATACATACTTACCCTAGGGACTTTCATGTCTTACCAGCCTGTACAGACGCGCTGATAAAACAGAACTCAAACACCTGCATATTACAGAACATACTTATGGCCTACTCATCTCTGCTTATGGTATATATCTAGGTTTTAAATTTATCCAATGTATTTGTACTCTTCTACCATGCAATACTCATAATAATACCTTGATTATATCCATGCTACTGTATTGTGCTCTTTTGCTGTTGTAAGGGCCGTTTGACCCCAGAGTCTAATAAAACTCTATATCTCTCTGAGATCTCTAGGTATATACGAAAATTGTCAATACTGCTCGCGAAAATGTATACAAACACAATACTCGAGCCTGTCAGAATTTTTTTTAGAAAAATTGTAAATCATATTAAAGAACAAATAACAACATAATTGATGCTGTGGCATTATATCGATTACAGCAAAATTTTTGCAAACGCCTTTCGCCACGTGATCTTGGCTGATACCAGCGCTGCCTGCGACGCCTACATCAAGTCATAAGTTCACAATGGTTTACAATAGCTGCGATTGCGAATGACGAGAGCCTAGTGTATTCCAAAAAATGTGGTACGATTGTTTTTTTGAATTCGTTCCTCTTTTCGCGTAGATAAAAGTAGACAAATTACCACTGCGTGGACAATTCGACTAGTACTCTGAGCAGTCAGTAACTATTTAATTAGCGTACATTTTACGAGATACCTAGGTGCATAGCTACACTAATCTGATTACTTAATTAATTCAAGGCATTTGAGTTATTGCTCAGAATCAAATAAGGCACTGAAAAATTACCTCGAATGACAGATAAATGTGAACATTGTGAAATACATCAATAATTCTGTGGAATCCAGAAATTATTCGTAGCTAAGGAGCTTTCAATTACTACGTGGGCGCTTATCATTGAGGTTAAGGCTAGTGATTCAAAGTATGTCCATGTGATAATTAGTGCGATAGTGAAATCTTCAAAGTAGAAAGTCACGTTTGTCATGGGGAGTAACTTGTGAGGTGAGCTTTGTACGTACGAAATTATTCGTGTGCGTTGTTCGTTTACCGTTCTTCGTTTGTGTCAAAAATTTTAAGAAACCATTGGTTGTGCCCTAAGTAAAAGCTGATTCTACAAGTATTCGCAGGTATACATCCATTACTTTTGCCAACTCATTCTGACTCAGATAAAACTGTCGCGAATATCACGTCCTGCAATTTTGCTGACATATTTTACTACATTTCATTCATATATGCGTACCGACTTTTGATTATCATCTATGTATATACCTACTTCTAATAATAACTTTCTTTGTTAAATAGCTTGAGCCAAAAAATTGTTCAGGCACCAATTGGCTTGAAATGTTTTTATTTTTTACTATTGTAAAATTCCAAGCATTCTTGTGCCATTTATTGTAATTTCGTAACTGAAAAATACAAATTGATTAATGTCTAACGGGTTAAAAAGGTAAGGGTAATCCTCTCATTGTGACTTGCATGTTGTTCGCTGGTGCTGGTGCTATTTAAACTGGCTGGGATCTGGCTGTAATTGTTATTTTCATTACCACCAGAAGTTGTTGATCTATTTGCAACTCACCACTTCACTAACTCAACAAATAAAGAAACTAACACATGTGTATTATTAGTCTAAGAATAAGGACATATCCGCGTATTGCTTAACTCATTATTTTCACAATACCATGCGATGGTGTTTTTCAATTACTCAAGTGAGTAGCCGTTTAGCTAGATATCTTAGTCGTATGATTACGAGTTTTCGCATTTGTCAACCAACGCTAATTTTTTTTCAACCTTTTGTAATTCATTTATTTCAAATGTTTATCATCTTGCAAACTTTGCTTTCCAAGTTGTGGTTTTACATCCTTGAACTATGTTATATTAAAGATCACGAAAACCTGAAACGACGTGATAAGATCAAGGCTACCATTTTGATATATTCTAAATGTAGAATCTGACTGATTACTTTAAGCTCACAGCTTATATATTTTTTCATTTGGATAGTACTTTAGAAGTTGAATAAGGAAGTTTAAACATTTTTAGGGTTTTCAATTTAATTGCCATTGGTAAGTTAAAGCTAGTCCCAGTTAATGTGTCTTCACAGATATCGATACCGTTATGAGATTGAGAAAATGTCGCTATCGTTTGCCAAAAGTCCTTGGACGATGTGATTTGTGCTACTGTGGTTCGTTATCTAACTAACATCTCTGAAATAAGTCAGAAAAGAAAATAATTTGAATCAACCAAGTTTTTTCTACAGTTTTCACTAAATCATTCAAATGATTTTCTATTAACTTTGCTTCCAATTCTCATGAATGGCAATTCATACTTTTGAAATATAGTATAATAGTTTTGCAAAGGCCTAAAATTTAATCTTGTTTGAGAGAAATTTAAGAAGTTGGGGAAAAGTATTTTTAAATTTTCCATCATTTACTCCTTGCCCAAATTGTATTTTTTTTCATATCATTTTGTAAACGATCTTATAACAGAATGTTCTTACATTTTAATCGTACCAGATCCTGGTTTCTCAAATTCTGAAATACTGTGTATCATAATATGAGTGAAAGATTGCTACTAAAATTTGTTAATACGGACATCCTTGGCGTTATTGTTCTAATTTTTTGCTGATCATCCTAATCGGAAAGATAATTTTATTCATTGTCATATGGTTCTTTCTTACAGCCGCAGTTAAATTCATCACAAACCATTGAAAGAACAAAAGTACAGTTTATGGAAAGCAATTGGGTGAATGATTTGTGCGACCAATGATTGCCAATTATTGGTTGTCGACTACTCCTAGCGATGCTATATGACAAGCAAAAGTTCAATATAAAGTAATCGGTTTGTCCAACTTATCGAACTTACCTTAAACTCCAAATAGATTGGCTCTCCGTAATTATCATCCATCTCGTACCAATTGGCTTCTTCATTCCTAAAATAGTTTAAGAAACACGCCGAAGGTACAGATCAGACTCTGTCCCTGGCTTTTGTGGTGATGGTGAGGAAGAGAGTAGGTCGAAAGGCAAACCATACCACATCCACGTCTTCTACTACCACCACGGAGTATTCTGAGAGCAACTTTAATCAACTGAGTAGCGGTGGTTCGTTTAGCAACTCTGCTATCACTTCCTCTCTTCGGCGTATGACGCGCGAACAGCTTAAAGGTTTACTAAGGGATCGAAGGCTACCTGTCTCAGGAAACAAGACAGACATGGTACACAATCCTCGGTCATATAAAAAAAGCAATGCTGCTGCTACTGATTAACGTTATAATACATGACACAATTTTTGAAAATTGCTTTGGTAATCCTTAAATCTGGACACAAAAAACGCCCTTCCAAAAAATTTCTTTTCCAAGTAAAACTTTGAACGTTTAAGTAAGATTTAATGCAGTAACTTTGCATGTCAAAATTTTTCATCACCGACGGCTTTTCTTCGATAATGTGTATTTGGTACCTATCAGTAGCATCAGTTTACTTTATATGGATTCATGTGATATATTATCATTCATCCCATATGCACTACAGTGGTATTATTTTAATTTTCATTTGCCAGCCTCTTCCTAGAATTGTGTCTCTATTTTAAATTAATCTTGAATCCCAACAATCTAGGGTTTCTCTGAAAATATTTAGAGATCTCTTGACAGATTAAAAACTTGAAAAAGTGTCGTAAATTCAAACTTATTCCATCTAACCAATTTGGCTCATACTGTATGATAACACAAATTTATTTAATTTTTAATTTATTTACACATTTATTAACTATTAATAAAACGAAAAAAATCTGTAACTGTATGTCATGCATACATTTACTTAATAATTAAAATTAAAATACTCTGCTTGCCAAAAATATTTTTGTCGAGTTATTTTTTTTTGACAAAATTGACATATTTTAGGAAAAGTCAAACATTCAAATATCCTGTGTGATCTCTGAATATTTTTTTATCCGGCCCAAATTCTTGGGGAATGAAAATATCTTTGATTATGGTGGAAATTTGAATATTAAAATTTAAAATAGCACCTCTATAGTGAAAATTTGATGATAGAAGCTAACATCTATATTTGGAATTCAAAACAGTTGCATCCAAAATGTTCACGTTGATAACAAATTTTTTCCACCCTTCACCTAAGCATGAATATTTCTACGACTAGCAGATCATTTCTATAATTAACCAAAGAACTCTTTATAGCCTACACACATTATAAAGACTTGATAATTGCTTGCATGTTTTACTTGTGTTCATTATGATCCCGCCATACTAATAAAATAAGTAGCTATTGCTTAATTCATCATTTTTTTAAACGTAATTTGTTGCTAATGTGTGCTATTTCAGAAATGTATGTCTGGGTTTAGGTACTGCTGATAAACACGTGATTTTGTATCATAGACACATGTTGTTAATAGGAGATTCGATGTAACTAAATACCACACTTTGGACACCACACAAATTAGTCAATTACATATTTTCGAACAATTTTAGAGTGTGAAAATCGTCTCTATTTGTTCGTAAATTTATTATGGTCACTATTAATTTAAAACGTGGCTTCAGTCACTAATTGACTTAGTCCAATTTCAATTATCGGTACAACAACAAATAATGATTCGTAGTACGAAATTTAGTATCAGTTTGTAGAATGATAGTAGGGAGACAGTTGCCCCTTGACCCTCCACTAAACAGACTGCCCAATGATAATGAGTCAATGATACACCAGTCAGCCAGTACTCACTGGTCAGTTCTATTCGGTTGCTCGATTTGCTTCACTTTAAATTTAGAGGGGAAATAACAATGGGTAATCGTGAACTGAGGCCATACAAAGACTATCTGGTCATTGATATGAACTTGGCTGAGCTGTTTGAAGTAAATTAGACGTAAATAAACAGTTTTCCTGTACTATATAGTTTTCGCGTTATTCACTCGAAAATGGCCGTTTGTAATATTCCTTTTAAAACTGAATTCTCCACAGACTTTGTAGTTTAAATCAACATTAATTATCGCACGTTATAAATACATGTAGATACAATTTCAATATTTTACAACGCCATATGTTTGAAATGGTAACATAATTAGTTGCGTAAGTGAAGCCAGTTTCAAAGCCAACATTACGACTGTGACACAGGCCTTGAAATCATTGACAAGGATAGTGAGAGTTTGAATACTGAATTATTATGCCCTCACCCAAATAGTTGGAACCTTAGGTCTTATCGTTCGTGTGTTTAAATTAGTTGAACTAAATTTATGTCAGAAATCCTGCTGAGTAATACTTCAGCCATGTCGTAATTCTGCAAGTTTTGCAATTTTATTTGTGCTGACAAGCATAAATTTCCAATTGCAATCACAGTATTGTAATGCCGCACTAAAGTAGCTTTGTTAATTTTGACCTAGCATAGATGTTACTAATAATGGAAAATTCTCTTGTTCAACTTACAATTTTCGTTGAATCATTCTTGTTTTTAACCATCAGATAAATCGGTTGGGAGCTACAATGTCGGAGAACACATCAGCCGTCAGACGTACTAAGGATACTTCAACTGCTACAAATGGTACTCGACAAAGTACACCGGCAGCAAAGAAATCCTCCCATACTTCACAATCGCATTTGCATTCCAACCAAAACAGTGATTTGGATGTAGATCCCGATAGCTTAACGCTATGGCATCATCCAATAAAAACATTGAACTTTTTTCTACAAGAATTACTTATCAATGTTGTTAGTTTAACAAAAAATACTTTCAAATATAGAAAAACAGTATGGAGTATAATAATGATCGCCGGATTATTTTTACTTTCGAGCAGAGTCTCTGGACCACAACAACAGGTGAGATTATATTTTTGAATATCCATATAACTATGATTAATACCAAAACTTTAGATAATTTTTAATATATTTAGATATTACTAGACCTTTATTAAACAATGAGAACAGAGCATTGAAGTTTCATATTTTCTTCTGCAAAATTCTAGTGTGTAGTTTCGAAACAAAAAAAAGAGCACCACAGACTTATATTAAATAAATAATAGATTTCAATGTAAAAATATATCTATCGTACAAGTGGATCAACCCGAACTTATTTAACCTGGTTACCACAGCTGTTTAAATCCTGGGAGGCCACCGTCGTATGGTGGTTCTACTGGGTAGGACTAGGCGTATTATCGAGCGTTGGCCTGGGAACTGGGCTTCACACTTTTGTCTTGTACTTGGGACCTCACATAGCCTCTGTGACGATGGCAGCTTATGAATGCGGAGGGTTAAATTTTCCCGAGCCTCCTTATCCAGACCAGATCGTGTGTCCATCTACAGTAGATCCAGCATGGACGGCCAGCGTCTTGAATATCATGAGAAAAGTACGCATTGAAGCAATGCTGTGGGGTGCTGGTACAGCTTTGGGGGAATTGCCACCTTATTTTATGGCACGAGCTGCACGACTTAGTCGGCAAAGCGACAAAGATCACGACCAAGGTCAGGATCAAGAAGAGTTGAGAGAACTCGAAGCATTGGAGGCACTGGAAAATGGAGAAAAATGTGTTTCATTGGGAATGCGTGCCAAACTAGCAATGAAACATTTTGTCCAAAAGGCTGGCTTCTTAGGAATACTTGCTTGTGCATCGGTAATTTTACAATACCCAATATCCATTTATTTCACGATAAAAGTGAAACTTGCGATTGTAATTAAATATTTGCATTATAGATACCAAATCCGTTGTTCGATCTTGCCGGATTAACTTGTGGACACTATCTTATTCCATTCTGGACTTTTTTTGGTGCAACACTAGTCGGAAAAGCTGTAGTAAAAATGCACATACAGCAATTAGCAGTAATTGTGGCATTCAACGAGGAACTTTTAGATAAAGTAATTGCTTTGTTAGCAATTATTCCAGTCATTGGCCCAAAGTTTCAAGAACCCTTGAAGCGGTATCTTATTGAACAGAAACAAAAATTGCATGACAAATCCTCTATAGTAAGTATCAAAATAATGATCAATATTATGTTGATTTGGTATCTTATTTTACTTAGATTTCGAATGAATGCAATTTATTTCGGCTATGCAAATACTGTATAATCAATGATTTGCACTTTTAGGAAGGATCTACAACAATTTCTTGGCTCTTTGACAAGTTCGTCATGTTGATGGTGTGCTACTTTCTCGTCACAATTATACATGCTTTGGCACGTAACCACCATCGTCGACGTACAAAGTCGTCAACTGATTAATCTTTAGAAGAAAATTGAACACGGACTGAAAAATAACTCTTAAACGGTGGGAGGTAGCACTGATGGAATAGAAACTTACACCATAGGCAAAGACGTGCATAGATGATTCGAGTATTTTCCAAAAATGAAAAGAACTACTCGTCGATTATTATGCGCAGAAATGAACAATGACTAACAGATATCATGTGAGATATCATTTCATATTTTGATACCTATGTAGCTAGGTTAGCCAATCTAGGTATACATGTTAGAGCGGATACTAAAAAGAATGGTTTGCTCAATTGGTGTGCTACTAGCAATGAGTGAAGATCATGTTGTTAGTTGGGGCTTATTGTGGTAATACAGAAAGGCAAAATTATTTATTATTTCCTAATTACAAATGTCATTGAGAGGGTGATTTTTTTTTTCATAAATAGTACTTTTGGGTTTAAGGTAGTACATATAAGTTGAGCCTGGTACATCAATAGACATGTCCAGCTAAACATGGCATAAAAACTAAGTACATGTCGCAATGGGATGCTTTCTGAAGTTACTGAAGCGACACAAAGTCTACTATATGAATTGGTATTTCATTTTTACATTGTCCGTATGCTTATACTGTACCTAATAGCCAATATCACAACAATATAAACTTTCCATTTTTAATGGAAGACTTGTGATTTTCAAGAACTTGATAAATGATGTTATTTAAAGACTTCAATACACTCGTCGCACGTAGTATTTGTGTTGCGTCAAAGTAATCCACATCGACATATAAAGGCCTTGATCATTATAGACATAAGCATAGTTAATTTATGAACTGTAACAGTCCACGGTAATCTTAATGCGTCAATATAGTAATGGAACCGCAGAACCATAGGACAAATCATAAATTGGATTTTTATTTATCCTAAAGCCAGATCCCTACATTTGATGCAGTATTACGCAGTGATTTCATGGTGGGAAAATAAAAGAAAATCAACGGTATTGTGAGTAAGAAAATTTTGCGTGCTTGATCTGCAAAAAGTAAGAAGTCATAAAGATACCACTACACTTTTTGTATGAACGCGGGGATTTTCATATATAATAGTTATTTGTAATATAGGCATCTCTGTATCTAATTCAAATTTTTTTCATAAAATCACAAAAGATTTAAAAATCATTGGACACACACTCACACTGTATGGGTGAATCGTTATTTTCACCGTGTTCTTGGGCGTAAATGGTAACATCTAAAAGTAAGGAAGCGAAATATGCAATTTGAAAGAAATCTATAAAGACATAGTTAGATAAGAGGCGGATATTGTCTGCCATTTGTATTACTCAAACGATAAAATAGGTCATAGGCTAGGCATTATTATCAAACTACTAGCGAACAATTTACTATCCTGATTTTTAACATGGTGTTGCAGATAGAAAAAATCGAACGTCAGTACCTATTGAAATACATTTTCGATATTTTTTAAAACTACATCCGACCGGAAAAAAAACAATTATAGAATTCCGTAAAAGTGATTTAATTTAAATAGCTACGGGAATCAATTAGGTAATACCATTATGGTGAAGCAATGAATTATGTCGCACCGATTAGAACGGTCAACAAGAAACTAAGAACGTGTTCAGCAGAATGATTGTTAATAAATGACATTCTTCATTAGAATAAAATTTAGTTCCAAAATTACAACTAAATAATGTGTACTGTATCAGGTGATTAGAATATTATTTGATCAACACATATTATTGTTGTTTATATATATTGTTGTTATTATTGATATGTAATTATTATTTATTATTATAGAAATAAGTGGCGTGCTTCCCGAGTAATCTGTGTAATGTAAGTGTGAAATGTCTGGACACATTCGTATGCAATTGAATATGATTAAAAATAAAAGGTATAGTAATTTAAAAAAAAAGAAAAAAAAAACTCAAAACAGACAATCTGTCTAAAACTTTTATTTTTCAAGTTATCATCGACGTACTGCTTCACAGAGTTTGGGGCAAGGAGCATTTGGTAACTCCCTAATTACAAGAGTAGCCATTGCCTACTGTATTGCAAGTTAAAATAAGTAAGTAGTATTTACATTCAACAACAGCTTGTATTATTTTACTAGATTTTACGTTTATTTGGATTTTACAAGATGACTAAGTAGTTGAACTTGGTTCAGCGATAAAGGTGATCTGCTTGAATATTTGCAGCTATTTCAGATTCCCATTTATCTCCATTGTTGAGTAGCTTCTCTTTATTATATAACATTTCTTCGTGAGTTTCAGTGGAGAACTCGAAGTTAGGTCCCTGAAGAAAGAATTAATAATTGAATTTCATTAAATTATAAATGAAGTTCCAGTTAGCAACAGAACGTGTTTAATTTTTTTTTTTAACAGAATAATGCCTTATTTAATGCCTTCTCTTCGTCTAATACCTTTACAAAATGCCATCTTTTGTATAAAAGTATTAACTTTCTGTGAGAGTGATCAATATTTCGAATCTTAGATGTCAATAGTTCATTTCAACGAAAACTAGTGCGCTCATTCGTTAGCATAAAGTATGCTTAGGCTGATTTTTGATAGTGTATCAATTTATATCAAGTGTTCATAACCTTAAGCGAAACGAAATGTTACTAAGGCAATCAAAAGTCAAATGAGGTAAGATTTAAAAATATGCCTATTCTTTCATACCTCCACGATGGCATCAACAGGACAAGCTTCCTGGCAGAACCCGCAATAAATGCACTTGGTCATATCTATGTCATAACGAGTTGTGCGTCTAGAACCGTCTGGCCTTTCCTCTGCCTCAATTGTAATTGCCTGAGCTGGACAAATAGCCTCACATAGTTTACATGCGATACATCTTTCTTCGCCTGATGGGTACCTTTACAAAATTTTAGTAATGATAACAACTTGACTAATAACAAGTGATTAAAGCTTGAAATAGTCACCTTCTTAGCGCGTGCTCTCCTCTGAATCTAGGGCTTAAAGGTCCCTTTTCAAAAGGATAATTTATAGTAGCTGGTTCTCTTAGCAAATAAGAAAAAGTGATTCCCATTCCTCGAAAGATTTCTAAGAGGAACATATTGTTCACTGCGCGATCCGTAACATCGTTCCATTCCATCGACTCCTCTGGTGGAGTAACAATGTAGTACTTGTTCCGAATCGAAGGACTGGTAGCAACTGCACAGCGAGCTGCACCCAGAAGCTGCTTACCTAAAATTCAGATATTTTTCAAAAGACGTATGTAAATTTCTTTAGAAGATATTGCCAAATAATAGTAAAATTAGTATTTCATAACGGTTTTGAGGTTATGAACCTATTACACAATAATCTTCACTTTACACAGAACTTGGTTAATGGATTTCGACTTCAAACAAAGGCCATTGGCCAGAACGTAAAATTTTATTCAATGACAATTGTGTTTGCGGGTTTTAATGAAATTATTATTACCAGTCTGTCGAAAGATCTGCACGGTCGCCATGGCCGCTACCTTTTAAAAAAATCTGTGTGCCAATGCGAGTGAAGTTAACAAATTTCATGTGAGTGTTGGTACAACGGCTGGAGGGGCGAAAGAAGAAATACGCATGCATGCGCAATTCGTAGTGCATTCGAAAAATGGAAAGTTCAATTTTATGATTCTATTTGAGGGATAATAAGTTATCAGTTATCACGAAACCACGGTCGGTTTTGGGTAATGTGCTACGCAGTTAACGTCGAGTAGCATGAAAAAATAATTCACTGTGCATTAAGTGATGGGCCAAGGATAAAATAATGCCCAAATTTTGCGTTCATCTGAGACAACAGTCGGCTCGTAATTATAACGTTGTTTTGCCAGTGCCGTACATATTTATATAACATAATTCGCACACAATTGTGCGGCTTTCTATTTCCTAATTAGCTGTATATAGTTGAGACCGCACAATCTTTGCACAGACAGCATGTTTCTATAATATCAACTGATATCATACAAATTACTACACATAATAGTACTATCACAGCATAATCAGCGGGCTACGCGTGAAAATCCATCATATCGTATTAAAATAACGTGAATACGATCATGTCTAAACGCAACATGTGCAAAGGTTGCATGTGTACAGGCATGTCATGCCGAGGCACACCGCGTAAACGCATTGCACAGTCGAGCTGCGCCTGTCAGCGGTAGGTAGCTTCACTGCTGAGGTCCCGTATTCCCGATTTCACGCTTGGTGGGTTAGATTGTTGTGTCAATTCCTCGGAAGTTTTTATTCTCGGTGCATGGTGGACGGAAAATATTTTCATAAGTATCGATGAGGTGATTGGCGTGTAATTATTTATCTCTATTCAAAGACCCAATCTCGGTATGACATAGGGTAGGGGAAGTTGGCTCGATGAAAAATTTCGACAAGAGAAATCCGATCTAGGGTATCAGCAAGAGCCTCGTTCCTTACTCCATGGTGCCAAAGGGTCACGTGACCCTTATGTTTACCAAAATGGTGTTCTTACTGTTTTGCAAGAATTTTTAAGTTCTAAAAATGATTAAATAAGGTCCCGCCTATTGTTTCCGAGTGTTAATGTCTCATTACTGATACCCAACGGATGTCCTTTCTCGCATCAGTTACGATGCGAATGTTTTCAAGACGAACTAGCATCGTTGAACTACCGAGCATTCTCTCAATCAACACGGAACTGCTGAGCAGAAATAGACTAGATAAACTGACTAGATTCTTCCATTTTCGCCACCTTTCGCTCATTATCCACCGTTCACGTTATTATCGAGTATTTATCTTACAGCTGTGATTTTTTTGTCATCTCATTGTAGAATTATCACGGACAATGAACTCCATTTTGGGTGCAACTTTACGGTGTGTATTTGTGTGGCAGGTGTTAGACGAAGGTCTTGAATGGCTTTAAAGAACTACACGGTACTGCACCTGCTGTTATGCTGAGATTCTTTAATTCTAGGTAATGTGCTATAGTTTGCTGTCAATATAATTTTTTTTTTCTCCATCTTTATTCTCTTTACGCTTACCACTGATGCTGCTTACCAACATTGTTTCACATGTTGTGACTGTTGTACATATCTACAATATTAGTTCAAGCTCACCTGCTTTTGTTGTGATTCTCTCGAATGAATTCGTGTCAATGAAGTTCAAAAGGACAAGTCGACCCTGTTATTTACACTTCAGGACGGCACGTCTTTTTAAGTTTGCGGCTGATAAACTTTTCAATGTGTACATAGCTATATGACTGCACCAATTGTGCACACAGATCTAACAATAACATTTCACCTGAAAAAATTTCAATTGTTAAAAAAATAGCGAGTTCAATTTACATAATAAATTAAGTAAATTCAATGTTATTATAATTAAGAACAATCTATTGGGTTTCAGTTCAGTATCGTCCTTACTCATAAATACAGCAGTTCAATACAGATGAATAGTATGATTATTGTTCATTATTTTACCCCTTGGTCATTGTACGAGTACAAAGTTAGTTTTATTGCCAGAAAACTTTAAAAATATAAATCCCAATATCAACTTTTAAATCGATTTGGCCTAATATACAGATCTAGTGTTCAATTCAGTTTGATACATTCTTGAATAATTATATTGCATATTTTGTTATGTCCGTTTTGAATTAGCTGGAGTAAAATTGGCGATGACTGAACAAACTGTAGAATTAAAAACTTTCTTTGTTAACTATATTTTATATTTATGAAATACAGTTTTCATTCATCTTCCGCTGATTCCTATTGAACTTTGTTTTCAGCTGTGGCTGTAGATGATCTAAGGAACCACTCAGCTCGGATGGAAAAGGAAATCTAAATGACACGCAGTGTTTCAGTATAGCATTTAGAGCTACGGCCATAGGCTCGTCAAAGATGGCCACAAATCAAGTGGATTATCAGTGGTGAGTACAAAAAGTTTTGTCAGTCATGAGTCAGATGTGAAATATTTATTTAAATGCACGATATAAATACATAGGTATGCATAATAGAAAATATGGTTATAAGACGCCATCAGATATACAAATAGCTTTTTCACATTTTTACAGGGCTTATTCCATCATGGATTCTTCCAGAGTTTCAACATTTTTGATATCAATTTTGTTGATTGTATACGGCAGTTTTCGATCACTAAACATGGAACAAGAAGCCAGAGAAAGAGAGAAAGAGAAAGAACGAACTAATTTGCTGTCAGGAATAGTTAGCACGGGACCTTCCGATTGTGCTAATGGCGGAGGCGTTCAAACTCTAGAAACTATGCACGCTCTATGTTTGCCTCTCGGAGCTTCAGTCTCCCTTCTGATCATGTTCTTTTTCTTCGACAGCATGCAAATGCTCTTTGCAATATGCACTGCAAGTGAGTATTACTTTAATATGCAATAGTTTATTCGAAAAGAAAAGATAAATTTTCATTTTTCCTCCCAATCCCTCATACACACAATACGTATGGTTTATACATAATAATCAAACTGTGCTGTTTGTGTACTAGAAGTAAATTAATCGTTGATTAGCTCACTTAAATTTTTCTCAGATAAGAATGTTGTCACCTCAGTATAATCGAAAATTGGAAATTTCACTGCCAAAGCATTGAAAACATTTTCATGTTTTTGTTCCAGTTATAGCTACGGTAGCGCTGGCTTTCTTGCTGTTACCAATGTGTCAATATATCATCCGACCTTGTTCTGATGGGAACAAAATATCGTTTGGTATGTGTGGGAGATTCACAGGTGCGGAGCTACTGTCATTTTCCCTGAGCGTGAGCATCGTGTGCATCTGGGTACTCACTGGTCATTGGTTGTTGATGGATGCCATGGGAATGGGTCTGTGCGTCGCATTCATAGCATTTGTCCGATTGCCAAGTCTCAAAGTTTCCACTTTACTTTTAACGGGACTCCTCATATATGATGTTTTTTGGGTCTTCTTCTCGTCCTATATATTCAGCACAAACGTCATGGTTAAGGTTGGTACTTGGCTTACAGGTGATCAAAACCACAAGAACTTTCATGCAGATAATGTTTAGATTTCTACGAAAGATGATTATATTTTATTTATTATTGTATCCAAATATTCATTACATCAACATTTATCTTCCACAGGTCGCAACACGCCCTGCAGATAATCCAGTCGGTTTGGTGGCACGTAGATTGCATTTAGGAGGTGTAGCCAGAGAAGCTCCTAAACTCTCTCTACCTGGCAAGCTAGTATTCCCATCTATGCATCAAGCAGGGCATTTTTCAATGCTGGGTCTTGGAGACGTGGTTATGCCAGGTTTACTGCTCTGTTTCGTCCTACGTTATGATGCATATAAAAAAAGCCAGTTATTGCCGGGCGGTTGTGAAACAGGTGTTCCTCCGCCACGCCATTTAAGTCGCATTAGTTACTTCCATTGTTCGTTGATTGGCTACTTTCTTGGACTACTCACTGCAACCGTCAGTTCCGAAGTCTTCAAAGCAGCCCAACCAGCACTCCTCTACCTCGTACCTTTCACACTACTGCCACTACTTACCATGGCTTATCTGAAGGTAATAATTTTAATGTTTGGTACGCTTGAACGTATTCTTCTTTCCCTCTCAATGAGAAATGGGAAGTAGTAACCAAATCTTTACTCAATGAAGAATGTTGATTTCATTTCTACTACAATTAACTGTTTGATATTTTTATTGAAGGCTCCTAATTTTATACATTACAGGGGGATTTACGTCGCATGTGGAGTGAACCGTTTATAACTCATCCACCTTCGAAACATATGGAAGTTTGACAGCTGTCACGATCCATGCCAAATCACAATTTCCACCACATAAACATGTATCGTGAGAATTTCGCTGTCATTCAAGATCATTATCTTTTTTTCATCAACATCATTTTGTGTAAGTAATTTTTTTCCCCATTTACTATTTTATTCATGCGCAGTGGAGTAGCGCATAAGTGCAGTGTTGAATTTGAAAAAGAAGAAAGAATTGTTTGTGTTATTACTTTTGACCCAAAAAAAATAATGAAACAATAATTGACGTCAGAGAATCTATGCAAATGGACTGCTTGTTAATAATCAATCGTTGTATTATGGGTAGATTGTATAGTTCAATTTAATTTTTTCTGACATTACTAGCTGGGGAAAATGGTACTGGATTACAGGAGAACTAATAATTAGCAGTTTATTGCAATTTCTAGTTTTCGCATTTTACACGTGATATAGGTAATTTATTATTATGTATCTCAATTACTTAATTTGGCTTTGAAGAGATTAAGAGTTATATGACATGTAGAGGTAATTATTTCCGAGAATACTAGTTTCCCGATAATTATCTTGCATGTCGACTTTGGTTTTAACGTGTAATTACAGTAATACCTATTCTAAATTTAATAACAATAGAAAATGTTTCCTTCAATTCCTCAAAAACCCAAAAAATATACACGTTGGTGCACTGTACGACACAGCTGCATGTATCAAAATTATACGTATATTACTTCAAGTCCCTTTTTCAAAAGTAAATCTACAAAAATATGGTTTGTGGCAAAAGGTATAATTATACGGTTTAATAGAATAACAACTGTGCAAAGTTTATATTAGAATAGATTTTGGTCATTCTACTGTTTGCTTTGTTAATATAGTATTTCTTAAACCCTACAAAATATTTTCGAAAGTCATTTCTTTCATTTAACGCAATAATGTCACGAGCATTTAAAACATTCAATGAATTTGTATGATCGATTCTGAAATATAATGTGATGGTAGGCTTGTATAGCATTCTGTAGCTAAAACTCATTAACGTAATAGAGCAAAACAAAAATTTGCTAATGTGAAGAATTTTAATTCACATTCATTTTTGTGAAAATCATTTTCTGAGTTGTAATCTAAAGTTATGCGTGATTTATGATAAGTATTATCATTCATTAAGCGTATTTCATTTGTTATATTGTTGAATATTTACGTTAGATTATTGCACTCTCCAGCAATTTAGAGATTATATCGGATAGATCATTTGGTAAATTTGTTACTGTTGGTGGCATCCCAGAATTTCTAAGACTGCCGGTGCAGATTTAGTCAAATTAGGTATTTATCGAGAAGCTGAGTCAGCGAACAGATTAATTTTTTTATTTTTATACTATTAATTACTCCCTGTCATCCAGTACCTTTTGGTCTATCATACTATTATTTGAATGTAAACACTAAAGGTACATAATTCATACAGAAAAAATGTGTTTTAATTTATTATGGAACGATTATAATTTGAAAGTGTACGTAACATATTATTAGAGTTATGACTATAAGTGATCATTTGACGATTTCGCAAGTGCATCCAGTGAAGAAGTGTGCAGGTTGTGACTTTATTTTAAAACCGCTTTAGTTTCATACAAAACAACTTTTCTGTACATACATACATATATACATGCATACATACATACGTACGTACATAAGTACATACATAGGTAAATACACGCACACACACATATATGATAATTTTTAATGTTTTAAGATTATCTAGAATTATCCGACATCGCAAAAAGTTGAAGTTATTTAAGTAAAATTGTTGCACGAAGTTACGGACAAGGAAAGAAATCTCTTGCATTGGAAATATTAAATATTTCCCTACATAAAAGTCTACAAAAAAATATTGAATTTCATCATTTTCAGGAGCAATAAAAGTAGGTAACGAAACATAATTGCTTGTGTGACAATGGTAGTACGCGATTTTGGTGAATATAATATTGTTTCTTGATATTGAAGAAAATTGAGGCACACTCCTTATAGCTCGTCGAGTTATTCAGTCAAGTTAGAAAATTTATTATAACGTGTTATCAATGGGTAATCTATGGTTCTTTCTATCTATGAATCCCCTGAATGCATTTCAGCAGTTATGCACATACTAGTCTTACCCCAATTCATACGTTAATTATCAGAAATTACAGCGTGCAAACCTAGAATAACAATCAATTATTCTGTAACTTACATCTGCAACTTTATTTATTTGCTAACTTAATATTAGCACAGAAAAATAGATCCTATATAAGTAAAATGATGTGTTGATATTAATGTTTTGAGAAGAAATCGATTTGAATTTATTCAAAAGTAAAATGAATGATCACACACAATGATATTCAAATTGCTTTTGGAATAAAATAAATATATATACATATACATGAATTCATACATGTATTGAAAATATTCAACTTTCTCCTTGCCAGATATTTCGAACAAACATCGTACCCTTGCAAGAGACTGCTACATTTCACTTATTGACTTAATTTTAAAATGAGGAATATGTGGAGAATGATGAATTAAGGTCAAACATTAAAATAACACTTGTATATGAAGAATTGCATCTTTGTCAATAATACCTAAATCAATAGGTTCATTATTACATGAGAAACATTAATAAAAAAACTTTAAGCTCCTGTGTGCCGACCAAGCCAAGCAAATGACGGTTCATTGATCATCAGAAAAATAGTATTTTGACATCAAATTACGTGTTGATATTGAAAAAATAGAGTTTAAGTATACATAATATATAATATGTACAATCAAATTTTCTTAAGTCTGTTACAACTCAATGACGACTCGTATGTCTTTAAAAAAATTAAACACTGTTGTTGATCTATAATCTATAACCAAATGCATCAAAAATGTGGTTTAGAATTACAATCTCAAGATTCTAAATTATCATACAAATGCAATGCTTGATTAATTTATTGAGATTTCAAAGTTTTAAAAGATAGCATATCGTTCATTGCATGGACTTCACCCTTACTGTCAGCAGTTACTTGATATTATGTAATTTCAATATAAAATTGAAAGTTGACCAGAATGGTTGACTCTAAATGCCAAACATAATGTTCCATAAATTAAACTTTGTGTTCCAATAGCTTTATAAATTTATTTTGGACCTCACTAAATTATAATTGCTTCCAATTGTATGACAGAAATCTCAGATCTTTAACCCTCGAACGGTACACTTTCACAGCCGATCACTAACCGTACCCTTGAGTGTTTGCCACCCGACCGACTTCAAGATACGATGATTTCAGCTGCAATCAAGATTTCTTCATAAATCCAATGCATAATTGTCTGTTAAACGATTAAAAATGCAAGGGAGTAGGATAAAGTCGAATATCGCAACAATTGGTTATAAATACATATGAGTCATTGAAGTCTGGCGACTGAAAGCATTACACAATGGAAAAAAGAGCTGGGTATGCCACACCAAGTGTAACGTTCCTGGGTTAATTTTGAGCAATTTTCTTGCAGGGGGCGACAAAACTACCATAGAGATTATTCATGACCATAAGACTAAACCTTAGTTTATAAAATACGTGAGAAATAATACATGTTCAAATAACCCAGATACATACTAATAATACATTTTCACGGTAGATCGAAACAAATTCGTATGTACTCAAGTATTGAAAAAAATGTTACATACCTAACGTCTCTGAGGATATCAGATTTTACGAAAATTATTATGAAACAAATCCAATGAGAATTCGGTATAAAAGATATTTATTTGTATAATTTCTAATGTATTGATAAACTAAGTATAAAGTTTAAATTAAAGAGTCTAAATACATTAGAAATACAATTTACGCTAGTATAAAAAAGAACAAAAAAACGAATTGAAATAAAAATCGCAAATTGAAACTTGAAACAGTAATTTTAATTATTTTTATTATTATTGTTACGATGTATGAAATGTTCTAACAATAAGAGCTCTCGCTTGTACTATCGCATATGTGTGCGCATGGGCACCTGTGTGCTTGTGTATTATATACACCCTTCTATAGTTGCAA